>NC_041389.1:5335896-5338323 GCF_002162155.2 Triticum dicoccoides
AATGTAAAACACCATTAGTTTCTCTTATATCTAATGAATAGCTTTCCTTGTGGCTCTGGCAAGATCTTGCTCCAGTCTGTCTTGGGGAAAGGAGAGATCAATTCGAGCTCAAAGTTCCTCAACAAATGGCTCCATATCACTTTAAGTTGCATGTAAGCATAGGCCTCCCCAACGCAAATGTGCCTTCCGCCGCTAAATGAAGTGTACGAGAACTTGCCACCTACTTTGTCCTCTCTTCTTTCGAGACCAAAACGATGTGGATCATACACGTGAGGGTCCTTGTATATATAGGGGATGTTATTGTTGACTATTGTAGGAGTTGCCACGATGGTCTTGAGGGATCTCATATTGTTTGCCTTGCTTTGTCTGCACCTTGAAGGGCTTATGTGTCCTGCGAACCAACATTGCCGCTGGAGGGTGCATCCTTAAGGCTTCCTTGATGCAGCAATGCAGCGTATCCATCTCTAAGAAAGCATTGTAATCTAGCCCACCTTTGTACTTCTTGGTGACTCGTTGTTGCTCCTCAATGGCAGCTCTCAAGAAGACTGGATGGCTGAGTAGACAAGATGCGGTCCAAGTGCTAGCGAGAGAGCTTGTGCGTTTCCCAGCAAATATCAATGACATGATAAGCCCGACTACCTCTGCTACCGTTGTAGGGTTGCCATCTTCGTACTCGGAGTCGATTAGTTTTTGTAGTGTGTCTTCCTCAACTCTACCATAGCTCTTACGGGACTCGACCACGTCAGAGAGTATTTGTGTTAGCCTGATCCGCGCCCTATCGCGCTGCCGGTTTACTGGAGTAGGGAGATATGGGAACAAGAAGCTCATCAAGGTCATACTGCTTTCGATCTCGTGAAAAAGTGTATGGACCTCATCAAACATGTTCTCCCGAACCTCTTTTCCGAGTAGACACCGGCTCGAGATCAACATGAGTAACTGCTCGAACTCAAACTTTAAATCAAATATGCCCTCTTCTCCCCATTTCGCAAAATATCCCTGCATATACGATCAATCTCGCCGTAAGCTTTGTGCAATTATTTCGATAATAGTAATATATTAATATGAATATGGTACCAATTACACCTGACCTCTACGCCAACGTGATATTAAGAGTTAGTTAGAACTCGAGGATGCATAAAGCCAAACTATGATAATTGATTTAGTTTACAACAGACTGGTAAAAAACGCATATACCTCCACTTCTTGAAGCATGGGATGGACATGGCTCCTCAGCCCTGATGCCTTCAGTGCTTCAGTGTGGAAGCGCATCCGCTCAATTCGTGTGGCTTTATCTCTGTCATAACCAACTGCTTTGCCAAACATGGGCACTGTGAACTCGAGCAGATTGCCGTGGCTAATATCTGACTCCAAACCTTGGAAGAAATGCACCGTCACCTCTGGCCCGATCAATAGTGTTACCTTGAGTCTAAATGAACTTACTGTGAAGACACTGCCATACTTGACATACAGATCATTAACCATAGAAGGTAGGCCCTCCTTCAGGAGGGTAGGTAATAGTCTCAGGAGAGCAACTCCATTCACCACTGGTGGAAGTTGTTGGCTTGTACACTGTGGATCAATGCAACTCATTCTTCTTGCTCTTGAGATCTTTTGGGTGGCTAATAACGTGAGGAAAAGGACCACAATGGCCCACCACACGGCGGTGCTACTTGTTAAGTCCATATGATGATATTTGGCCTGCGATTATATTAGTATGAGTTAGAGAAGACATCTATCAATATGGTGGATTGACTTCTCTTTTGAAGTCTATTAATTCCTTGCAGCAAAGCCTGGTTCAATTTTTGGTTGTCTAGGATGTATTCCAGACAACATGGTAGATGTACTTACTTGAAATTTTCTATAATACCGAATATATATCATGTAAAAATATACTCAATATGAGTCATTGCTTTGGTATTGTAAATGTTGACAATTTTTTCTAGACTTGGTCAAAGTTTTCGAAGTTTGATTTTGAAAAAACTCAAATGGATGTATGTACATATGTACCTACCGAAACAGCTAGCTTTTTTTTAGTAAAAGGAGAAGTCCATATTTTAACCTCGAATTGTCATGAATGTCTAAGAAACAACTCCGAACTTTAAAACCGTCTATATTATAACATTGTACTCTAGAAACCGGAAAAATTTCAACCCTGCCTCCCCTCAAACCGGTTTCTTGTCAGTACGAATCTTTTTGATTGAGTTGACCGCCTTGTCAACTGCCACGTCAGAAAAATGTGCTGAGAGGGTATTTCTACCATATTTTCAAATCTGTTTGCCACAAAGTGTGAAGCTTTCTTAGATTAGCCATCATGCTAGCGTTGATTTTACAGAATTGTTTCAATTTTTTGTGGACACTTTAATTTTTTGGTCAAAATTTGACAAACAAATGGGCTGAAAACGTATTCTACTGTATTTTCAAATATGG
>NC_041389.1:5338333-5339583 GCF_002162155.2 Triticum dicoccoides
TGTCAATAAAGTATGAAACTTTCCTGGATTGGTCAAAAACGTATTCTACTGGACACATTACAAAAGATCAAACAAAAACAAAGCAACGATAGGCCAAGATAAAAGATAATATTACATCAAAGTCCTCTGTACTCATTGACTCTGGATCCATCCCTTGCATCTCTACTTTTCTCTATACATCTAGTGAAGAAACTGCAGAAGACCAAACATGCACAAGTTGTACTAACCTCACAGGTTTGAAAGAACAACTTGTATCAGCCGCAACCCCCAACAAATGAGTACCTAAGATCACTGTACACACTATGGCTGGCAGCGCACCCCTTGCAAGAGATGTTGCCGAAATGCTTCTTTGTCGTTGTACTACCGGGAAAGAAGGTTGGAAGAAGAAAAAAAATCAACATATCAAAGAGAACGGAGTTGTCGATCCATAGGACCAAAACACCATTTGTTGCCCAGCATAGGTCACATCCACGAGAGCCACACCAGAGGGAGGATAGAACCATGTGACTTTTATTCTGTATATGACTCCACCTCCACAGTTGAGACTTTGCCGTTAAGGACACAAGAATCAAACATGGATGAAAAGCAAACTGGACTCCGAGCGTTGATCCGTAGTTTTCCTCACCCCCGGAAGCCGAATAAGCTGCGGGAGGAGAGGGGAACCAGCGGAAACCACGAACCAGGTCGACGGCGCCTAGGGATTTTCTTCTCTCTCACAGAGAAGGGGGGACAAAACTCTTGAGCAACGAATAGCTTAGCTAGGAAACATTTATAGCACGTACTCGTATTAGATAGCACAATCGGGTTCCAGTTTCATTTGAGTTGAACTACGCAGATCGCTAACTTGCTGAGCAAGTGCAGAAACTTGAGTAATCTAGCACAAAGAGAGATGGATAGAGAGAGCGTACCTAAATCAGAAGCACAAAAGGGTGTGTTTCAATTCCTTAGCTCCATGACCAACGATAGAGACAGTGTACACACTTACAATGAGGTGGCTGAGCATTGACGGGCAGCAGGAGTACAAAAAATAAATGCTCATGCCTTATGCGTGGCCAATAGATCAAATCATGGAAGGTTGGATTTAGGCTCTGCTCAAATAATGGATGTAGTACAAAGTCAAACAAAGGTGTGGCGTGTACACATGGTGACTAATTAAGAGGGTGCGATAACAAAGGGTGACTGCATAATTAAGACAGCTATACAAAATCATGAACATATCCAATAAAATCATGAAGTCAATGCTTGGATGA
>NC_041389.1:5339773-5382212 GCF_002162155.2 Triticum dicoccoides
CAGTGCATCAGGACGATCCATGCAGCCACTTTATTAATTATTCACAAAGATCTTACAAAGTAATACATTTAGTAAGTCTAAAGCCACCATCTCAGCAACATATGTTGCTACTCCTATCCACATGATGAACAGGTGCCAAAAATCCGACCCGAATACCAAATAGACATCGCACTAAAGCCTAACATCTAAAGCCGGATGCTCCAACCAAGCCACAATGCCGGGTCTGGGGAACACACCGGTCCGATGCACACTGTCTTCCACCTATCCATCTTCAGAACAGGAATTGAAGCATCAACCATACTAGGCCTGCCATCGACGCCACCACGACGCAAAGACAACGCCGTCCTCCTGCGCGAGACCGTTGACGAAGCCATGGACATAGGGTAGGGTCATAGGCCTGACCTAGACGCCCCACCCAAGGTCACTACCCTAGAATCAAGGACATTCAAAGTATAACAAGCGATATCGACTGAAGTAACCTCGGAGTACAATCCACTCCACCACTTACCTCACTTGGATACCCCAATTCCATTTGACCAAGACAAAGTCACTCGACTATACAAGAAACCACTCGGAGTGCAGAAGACCTAGAGTCAATCAGGATGGCAACGGTCAGGCGTTCACTCCGTAGTTTTAAAGATCATTAATAGCTCTTTATAACTAGCGTTACTAGAAACGCCCTGTCTTAATGTACGTTGAACCCTGTAATGGGGGATGGCCGGGGTCCTGGTGCACTCTATATGAGCCACTCCCTTCCTCTGGCACAAGGGTTCGCACCCCCTATAACACACACACCCATATTCCAGTCGACCGCCTCAGGGCACCGAGACGTAGGGCTTTTACCTCCTCCGAGAGGGGCCTGAACTCGTAAACTCGTGTGTACAACCTCGTCGTAGCTAGGGCCTTGCCTCCTCATACGTACCCCCTACTCTTACTGCCAAAATTAGTACCACGACATTTGGCGCCCACCTTGGGGCAAAGCGTCTTGGCAACTTCCGGTGAGGTTGCATTTTTTCCGATCTCCATCAACATGGTTTCCGGCGATGGTGGTTGTGGGCCGCGAGTTACGACTCGGTGAGCTCACTTTCGTCGCCGACGACTCCGCCTGGCTTCAAGAAGCCCCCCTCGATGTCGAGGCTCTTCCGATTCGCGGGGCATCTCACTTCTGCACGAGTGCCTGTGGCGTCCTTCCGCGGCAGCCATCGACCCCGTATCAGTCGGCTCCCGCATTGTCCGCTCACCACGCTAGACGCCGCCACAAGCGATCTAGTCGGTCGCGGCTCCAGCGGTGGGTGAAGCATGCGGTGGCCCGCCAGTCGGCCACCCCTCAAGTCGCGGAGATCGAGCCCGACGAATTTCTCTACGGACCATTCGACTGGCTCCATGGATACTCTTTCTGAGCATAGGAGCAGCGATCCCGCGGCGGAAGTTCTCATGGTCAACTCACGTCACAGCCCACCTGGGTTTCGTCGCAACGGTGATGGCGGTGATGGTGATGGCCCGTCATATGATCATGATGAGTATGAGCCCCAACCTCTCAATCCACAGTAGAGAGAAGAGTTGCACCGCCGCAACATGGAGGCGCTCCAGACCCCTATCTTGGGGGAGACTTATGAGGCTCGGGCCTTGGAGGCTGCGCGCCTGGCCACTTTGTTGAGCGCACGCGTCTGGAGAACCTCCAGCATTCTCTTGATGAACGCGCTCGTCGACTGATCCCCGAGTCCAGTCGACGACAACAACAATTGTTTCCACTTGAACCCCAGGTATACCGTACTCCGATTCAGAATCATATAGCTGCTGCACATATAGGAGAATCTATTCAGCCATTCCGTTCGGAGGGTGGAAGAGGCTTGATGCAGATCCGAGCGCTGCTCCGGGCAGCAGGAGAGCAAAACTCAGCCATTTCTCAGTTACGCAACAGGATCCACAGCAGGTCAGTAAGGGCAAACACAGTTCAGTCGGCGTAGTCCTGGATCGCCTTTGCGACATGAAGATCATGATCACCGTCGAGATTATGCCCGTGACAACCACTGATACGTCTCCAACGTATCTATAATTTTTGATTGTACCATGCTATTATATTACCCGTTTGGATGTTTATGGGCTTTGCTTTACACTTTTATATCATTTTTGGGACTAACCTCCTAACCGGAGGCCCAACTCGAATTGCTGTTTTTTTTGCCTATTTCAGTGTTTCGAAGAAAAGGAATATCAAATGGAGTCCAAACGGAATGAAACCTTCGGGAGCGATCTTTTTGGAACAAACGTGATCCAGAGGACTTGGAGTGGAAGTCAAGAAACAAGTGAGGCAGCCACGAGGGTGCCCGGCGCGCCCCCTACAGGTGGGTGCGCCCCCCACCCTCGTGGTCCCCTCGAGTGTCCACCGACCTACTTCTTCCTCCTACATATACCCATGTACATCGAAAACATCAGAAGCGACCACGAAAAACTATTTCCACCGCCGTAACCTTCTATATCCGCGAGATCCCTGTTGGAAATATGCCCTAGAGGCAATAATAGAATGATTATTATTATATTTTCTTATTCATGATAATTGTCTATTGTTCATGCTATAATTGTATTAACCGGAAACCGTGATACATGTGTGAATACATAGACCACAACATGTCCCTAGTGAGCCTCTAGTTGACTAGCTCGTTGATCAACAGATGGTCATGGTTTCCTGACTATGGACATTGGATGTCATTGATAACGAGATCACATCATTAGGAGAATGATGTGATGGACAAGACCCAATACTAAGCATAGCACAAGATCGTGTAGTTCGTCTGCTAAAGCTTTTCTAATGTCAAGTATCATTTCCTTAGACCATGAGATTGTGTAACTCCTGGATACCGTAAGAGTGCTTTGGGTGTACCAAACGTCACAACGTAACTGGGTGACTATAAAGGTGCATTGCAGGTATCTCCGAAAGTGTCTGTTGGGTTGGCACGAATCGAGACTGGAATTTGTCACTCCGTATGACGGAGAGGTATCTCTGGGCCCACTTGGTAATGCATCATCATAATGAGCTCAATGTGACTAAGTGGTTAGTCACGGGATCATGCATTATGGAACAAGTAAAGTGACTTGCTGGTAACGAGATTGAACGAGGTATTGGGATATCAACGATCGAATCTTGGGCAAGTAACGTACCGATTGACAAAGGGAATTGTATACGGGATTACTTGAATCCTCGACATTGTGGTTCATCGGATGAGATCATCGTGGAACATGTGGGAGCCAACATGGGTATCCAGATCCGCTGTTGGTTATTGGCCAGAGAGTTGTCTCGGTCACGTCTGCGTGATTCCCGAACCCGTAGGGTCTACACACTTAAGGTTCGATGACACTAGGGTTATAAGGAAGATTTGTGTGTGATTACCGAATGTTGTTCGGAGTCCCGGATGAGATCCCGGACATCACGAGGAGTTCCGGAATGGTCCGGAGGTGAAGATTTATATA
This sequence comes from Triticum dicoccoides, assembly GCF_002162155.2. Taxonomy (NCBI): domain Eukaryota; kingdom Viridiplantae; phylum Streptophyta; class Magnoliopsida; order Poales; family Poaceae; genus Triticum; species Triticum dicoccoides. Next base: position 5,343,239 of record NC_041389.1, read on the forward strand.
TGGGAAGTCATCATACAGTCACCGGAAGTTTTCGAGGGTATACCGGTATTGTACCGGGACCACCGGAGGGGTTACAGGGCTCCACCAGGAGGGTCCACCTGCCCCGGAGGGCCTTATGGGCTGTGGGTGGAAGTCAACCAGCCCCAAGAGGGCTGGGCGCCACCCCTCCTTAGGGCCCATGCGCCTAGGGTTGGGGGGGGGGAACCCTAAGGGGGGCGCCTCCCCTTGCTTGGGCGGCAAGCCCCCTCTCCCCTTGGCTGCCGCCCCCCTTTAGATCCCATCTAGAGGGGCCGCCCCCCATTCCCCCTTCTCTATTAATAAAGGGGCGAGGGGAGGGCTGCAGCACCACATCCAAGGCGCAGCCCCTGCCCTCCCCAACACCTCTCCTCCTCCGCGCGAGCTTGGCGAAGCCCTGCCGGAGAACTGCCACTCCATCACCACCACACCGTCATGCTGCTGTTGGAGCCTTCTTCCTCAACCTCTCCCTCCTCCTTGCTGGATCAAGGCGCGGGAGACATCACCGGGGTGCACATGTGTTGAACGCGGAGGTGCCGTTGTTCGGCGCTAAGATCGGAATCCACTGCGATCTGAATCGCTTCGAGTATGACTCCTTCATCCGCGTTCTTGTAACGCTTCCATCTCGCGATCTTCAAGGGTATGAAGATGCACTCCCCTCTCTCTCGTTGATAGTTACTCCATAGATTGATCTTGGTGATGCATAGAATTTTTTTAATTTCTGCAACGATCCCCAACAGTGGCATCATGAGCTAGGTCTATGCGTAGTTTCTATGCACGAGTAGAACACAAGTTTGTTGTGGGCGTCGATTTTGTCAATTTACTTGCCACTACTAGTCTTATCTTGTTTCCGCGGCATCGTGGGATGAAGCGGCCCGGACCGACCTTACACGTACGCTTACGTGAGACAGGTTTCACCGACTGACATGCACTAGTTGCATAAGGTGGCTAGCGGGTGTCTGTCTCTCCCACTTTAGTCGGATCGGATTCGATGAAAAGGGTCCTTATGAAGGGTAAATAGCAATTGGCATATCACGTTGTGGTTTTGGCGTAGGTAAGAAACGTTCTTGCTAGAAACCTATAGCAACCACGTAAAAACTTGCAACAACAATTAGAGGACGTCTAACTTGTTTTTGCAGCATATGCCGTGTGATGTGATATGCCAAAAAGGATGTGATGACTGAAATATATGTGATGGATGAGAATTATCATATTCTTGTAATAGGAATCATGACTTGCATGTCGATGAGTATGACAACCGACAGGAGCCATAGGAGTTGTCTTTATTTATTGTATGACCTGCGTGTCACTGAATAACGCCATGTAATTACTTTACTTCATTGCTAAACCGTTAGCATAGTAGTAGAAGTAATAGTTGGCGATACAACTTCATGGAGACACGATGATGGAGATCATGGTGTCATGCTGGTGACGATGATGATCATGGCGCCCCGAAGATGGAGATCAAAAGGAGCAAAATGATATTAGCCATATCATGTCACTATTTGATTGCATGTGATGTTTATCATGTTGGATCTTATTTGCTTAGAACGACGTTAGTAAATAAGATGACCCCTCATAATAATTTTAAGAAAGTGTTTCCCCTAACTGTGCGCCGTTGCGAAAGTTCGTTGTTTCGAAGCACTACGTGATGATCGGGTGTGATAGATTCTAACGTTCACTACAACGGGTGTAAGCCAGATTTACACATGCAAAACACTTAGGTTGACTTGATGAGCCTAGCATGTACAGACATGGCCTCGGAACACAAGAGACCGAAAGGTCGAACATGAGTCGTATAGAAGATACGATCAACATGAAGATGTTCACCGATGATGACTAGTCCGTCTCATGTGATGATCGGACACGGCCTAGTTGACTCGGATCATGTATCACTTAGATGACTAGAGGGATGTCTATCTGAGTGGGAGTTCATTAAATAATTTGATTAGATGAACTTAATTATCATGAACTTAGTCTAAAACTTTTGCAAAATTTCTTGTAGATCAAATGGCCCACGCTCATGTCAACCTCAACTTCAACGCGTTCCTAGAGAAAACCAAGCTGAAAGACGATGGTAGCAATTATATGGACTGGGTCCGGAACTTGAGGATCATCCTCATAGCTGCCAAGAAAGCATATGTCCTTGAAGCATCGCTAGGTGAAGCACCCGTCCTAGCGAATCAAGACGTTATGAACGCCTGGCAGTCGCGTGTTGATGATTACTCCCTGGTTCAGTGCGGCATGCTTTACAGCTTAGAACCGGGGCTCCAAAAACGTTTTGAGCAGCACGGAGCATATGAGATGTTCCAAGAGCTAAAAATGGTTTTCCAAGCTCATGCCCAGGTCGAGAGATATGAAGTCTCCAACAAGTTCTACAGTTGTAAGATGGAGGAGAATAGTTCTGTCAGCGAGCACATACTCAAAATGTCTGGGTTGCCCAACCGCTTGTCTCAGCTGGACATTAACCTCCCGGATGAGGCGGTCATTGACAGAATCCTTCAGTCGTTCCCACCTAGCTACAAGAGCTTTGTGATGAACTACAATATGCAGGGGATGGTGAAAACCATTCCTGAGGTATTTTCAATGCTGAAATCAGCGGAGGTGGAGATCAAAAAGGAACATCAAGTGTTGATGGTCAATAAAACCACTAGTTTCAAGAAAGGCAAGGGTAAGAAAAACTTCAAGAAGGACGGCAAGGGAGTTGCCGCGCCCAGTAAGCCAGCTGCCGGGAAGAAGCCAAAGCACGGACCCTAACCTAAGACTGAGTGCTTTTATTGCAAGGGAAACGGTCACTGGAAGCGGAACTGCCCCAAGTACTTAGCGGATAAGAAGGCCGGCAACACCAAAGGTATATGTGATATACATGTTATTGATGTGTACCTTACCAGTACTCGTAGTAGCTCCTGGGTATTTGATACCGGTGCGGTTGCTCATATTTGTAACTCAAACCAGGAGCTACGGAATAAGCGGAGACTGGCGAAGGACGAGGTGACGATGCGCGTCGGGAATGGTTCCAAGGTCGATGTGATCGCCGTCGGCACGCTACCTCTATATTTACCTATGGGATTAGTTTTAAACCTCAATAATTGTTATTTAGTGCCAGCTTTGAGCATGCACATTGTATCTGGATCTCGTTTAATACGAGATGGCTACTCATTTAAATCCGAGAATAATGGTTGTTCTATTTATATGAGAGATATGTTTTATGGTCATGCCCCGCTGGTCAATGGTTTATTCTTAATGAATCTCGAATGTGATGTTACACATATTCATAGTGTGAATACCAACAGATGTAAGATTGCTAATGATAGTCCCACATACCTGTGGCACTGCTGCCTTGGTCACATTGGTGTCTGATAACCCACAAGTATAGGGGATCGCAACAACTTTCGAGGGTAGATATTCAATCCAAATTTGTTGATTCGACACAAGGGGAGCCAAAGAATATTATTGAGTATTAGCAGTTGAGTTGTCAATTCAACCACACCTGGATAACTTAGTATCAGTAGCAAAGTATTTAGTAGCAAAGTAATATGATAGTAATGGTAACAGTAGCAACAGTAAAGATAATTTTTTTGGGTTTTTGTAGTAGTTGTAACAGTAGCAACGGAAAAGTAAATAAGCGAAGAACAATATATGAAAAGCTCGTAGGCAATGGATCAATGATGGATAATTATGCCGGATGCGATTCCTCATGCAATAGTTATAACATAGGGTGATATAGAACTAGATCCAATTCATCAATACAATGTAGGCATGTATTCCGTAAATAGTCATACGTGCTTATAGAAAAGAACTTGCATGACATCTTTTGTCCTACCCTCCCGTGGCAGTGGGGTCCTAGTGGAAACTAAGGGATATTAAGGCCTCCTTTCAATAGAGAACCGGACCAAAGCATTAACACATAGTGAATACATGAACTCCTCAAACTACGGTCATCACCGAGAAGTATCCTGATTATTGTCACTTCGGGGTTGTCGGATCATAACACATAATAGTTGACTATATACTTGCAAGATAGGATCAAGAACACACATATATTCATGAAAACATAATAGGTTCAGATCTGAAATCATGGCACTCGGGCCCTAGTGACAAGCATTAAGCATAGCAAAGTCATAGCAACATCAATCTCAGAACATAGTGGATACTAGGGATCAAACCCTAACAAAACTAATTTGATTACATGGTAAATCTCATCCAACCCATCACCGTCCAGCAAGCCTACGATGGAATTACTCACGCACGACGGTGAGCATCATGAAATTGATGATGGCGATAACGACGAATCCCCCTCTCCGGAGCCTCGAACGGACTCCAGATCAGCCCTCCCGAGAGAGATTAGGGCTTGGCGGCAGCTCCGTGTCGTGAAACGCGATGAAACTCTCTCCCTGATTTTTTTCTCCGTGAGACGGTATATATGGAGTTGGAGTTGAGGTCGGAGGAGGTCCGGGGGGCCCACGAGATAGGAGGGCGCGCCCTAGGGGGGGGGGGAGGGCACCCCCTGTCTCGTGGACAGGCCTTGGGCCCCCTAGCCCTGATTCTTTTGCCAAAAATTCTTATTAATTCTGAAAAGTCCCTCCGTGGATTTGCAGGTCATTCCGATAACTTTTCTTTTCTACACATAAAACAACATCATGGTAGTTCTGCTGAAAACAGCGTCAGTCCGGGTTAGTTTCATTCAAATCATGCAAGTTAGAGTCCAAAACAAGGGCAAAAGTTTTTGGAAAAGTAGATACGTTGGAGACGTATCAACTCCCCCAAGCTTAAACCTTTGCTTGTCCTCAAGCAATTCAGTTGATAAACTGAAAGTGAAAAAGAAAAACTTTTACAAACTCTGTTTGCTCTTGTTGTTGTAAACATGAAAAGCCAGCATTCAAGTTTCAGCAAATATTACGAACTAACCATACTCACAATAACGCATAGGTCTCATAATTACTCATATCAATAAAATAATCAGCTAGCAAGTCATAATAATAAAACTCAGATGACAACACTTTCTCAAAATAATCATAACATGATATAACAAAATGGTATCTCGCTAGCCCTTTCTGAGACCGCAAAACATAAATGCAGAGCACCTTTAAAGATCAAGGACTGACTAAACATTGTAATTCATGGTAAAAGAGATCCAGTCAAGTCATACCCAATATAAACCAATAATAATGAATGCAAATGACAGTGTGCTCTCCAGCTGGTGCTTTTAATAAGAAGGATGATGACTCAACATAAAAGGAAATAGATAAGCCCTTCGCAGAGGGAAGCAGGGATTTCTAGAGGTGCCAGAGCTCGATTTTAAAATAGAGATTGAATAACATTTTGAGCGGCATACTTTTGCTGTCAATGCAACACCTATGAGATGGCTATATCTTCCACACTAAATGCATTATAGGCAGTTCCCAAACAGAATGGTAAAGGTTTATACTCCCCCAACCACCAACAAGCATCAATCCATGGCTTGCTCGCAACAACGAGTGCCTCCAACATACAACAACCCTGGGGGAGTTTTGTTTAATTATTTTGATTTGCTTTGATCTTTTTGGATCATGGGACTAGGCATCCCGGTTACCGGCCCTTTCTCGTGAATGAGGAGCGGAGTCCACTCCTCTGAGAATAACACATCTAGCATGGAAGATATAGGCACCCCTAGTTGTTACATGAGCTGCTCGAGCATACAAAACAGAATTTCATTTGAAGGTTTGGAGTTTGGCACATACAAATTTACTTGGAACGGCAGGTAGATACCGCATATAGGAAGGTATAGTGGACTCATATGGAACAACTTTGGGGTTTAAGGAGTTTGGATGCACAAGCAGTATTCCCGCTTAGTACAGGTGAAGGCTAGCAAAAGACTGGGAAGCGACCAACTGAGAGAGCGACAACAGTCGTAAGCATGCATTAAAATTAATTCACACCAAGTACAAGCATGAGTAGGATATAATCCACCATGAACATAAATATCGTGAAGGCTGCGTTGATTTGATTCAACTACATGCGTGAACATGTGCCAAGTTGAGTCACTCAATTCATTTAAAGGAGGATACCATCCCATCATACCACATCATAATCATTCTAATAGCATGTTGGCATGCAAGGTAAACCATTATAACTCATAGCTAATCAAGCATGGCACAAGTAACTATAATCTCTAAATGTCATTGCAAATATGTTTACTACATAATAGCTGACTCAGGAACGATGAATCATCATATTTACAAAAACAAGAGAGGTCGAGTTCATACCAGCTTTTCTCATCCCAATAAGTGCATCATATATCATCATTATTGCCTTTCACTCGCACGACCGAACGACGTGTATAATAATAAGAGTGTACGTGCATTTGACTAAGCTGGAATCTTCAAGCATTCAACTCAAGAGAGAAGACAAGTAATATGGGCTCTAATTATAAATAATCAATCATGCATATAAGAGCCACTAAGCATTTCCAATATGGTCTTCTCGACCCCCAAAGGAAAGAAAAGAAAATAAAACTATTTACACGGGAAAGCTCCCAACAAGTAAAAGAAGAATAAGAAATCTTTTTGGGTTTTCATTTTAATTTCTACTACAAGCAAGGAAATTAAACTAACTAATTTTGTTTTTGTTTTTTCTCAAGGTTTATCAAACACACAAGAAGAAAACTAGAAAAAGGAATTTAAACTAGCATGGATAATACAATGAAAGAGTATGAGCACCGACGACTAGTGTGTGAACATGAATGTAAAGTCGGTGAGAAATACGTACTCCCCCAAGCTTAGGCTTTTGGCCTAAGTTGGTTTAATACCAAGGACCGCCTGGCTGATATCCATAAGTGAAAATGGGGTTATACCGAGATGCAGAGGCAATAGCCTCATGGGCAGCATCATGTTGGCGAGCTGCCTCCATTCCCCTCTCATATTCAATGGCTTCTTCCCTGGTGACAACATATCTTCCTCTTGCCTGATAATCAAAAAGGTAGGGAGCAGGAAGAGTGATAGGGACGACATTGCGTCTGTCATAGATTAGTCGATAATGGAGGAATTGTACATTCCTCTCAAGAAAATGATGACTAAACATAACTTCTTTATCCAAATAAATAGGAGGCATTATCATATCTCCTTCTCGTGGGGCTATACCAAGAAAATTAGCCACACGGGTTGCATAAATTCCTCCAAAGAAATTTCTCTTTCTACTATTATTCTGCAACCTACGTGCAACAATTGCCCCCAAGTTATAACCTTGATAACCTGACACAGCACTCTTGAGGACACAAAGATCAGGTGCACACATGTGAGATACCTCGTCCTTACCGTTAATGCATCTACCAATAAAGAGAGAAAAGTAATGTAAAGCAGGAAAATGAATGCTCCCTATGGTAGCTTGTGCTACGTCCCTAGATTCTCCCACATTAATATTCACAAGGAAATCTCTAAATTCAGATTTGGGAGGATCATTAATATTACCCCACTGCGGGAGTTTGCAATCAGTTGTAAAATCCTCTAAGTCCATGGTGTAAGATGTATCATAAATATCAAATAGGACACTAGGAGAATTACGTGTACAGTTATATTTAAACCTCCGCACAAAGGAATCAGTAAATTGAGAGTACTGAGGACACTTATCTTGTAAGAATTCCTCCAGCTCAGCATTACACACATACGCGTCAAATTCCCTCTTGAAGCCTGCTTCAATCATAAAATCATCGGATGGCCACTCACAGGCTCGTACACATGCGTTCCTCCGCAATTCAACATCTTGCTCACGTATAGCAATCCCTGGCCCTTTCTTTGCCGAGGAACCACCTTGGTACATTCTTCTAAGCATATTTCTTTCTCTGAAAATTTATGAAATTTTAGTAACTTCAAAATAAAAGTGCATAAAACTAAACAAGATTGATAGTAACTACTCCTACAAGTGCCTAGAGCCCATATCATGCATTAGAATTACTTGGAACCTCAAAAATTTAACATGCAAGCTCAAGAACAGGGTCACCAAGACAGCAAGGATTTGCAATGAATAAAGCACTAGAACAAAAACTAATTGGGCCAATGGAGGAGTCACATAGCAAGCAACAATCTCCCAAAGCAATTTTGTGAATGGAGCTTTGAGCTAAGAGATCGAAAATCGCAGCAAAACGAGCTAGAACTCGTGCTTGAGCTGGATGGGGATTTTTTTGGGTAGAAGATGGAGTGTGTGGGTGCTGGCATAAGTGGAGGGGAGCCACCAGGGGCCCACGAGACAGGGGGCGCCCTCCTCTCTCGTGGCCTGGTGCTTGGCCTTCCTGTAGTGATTTTAGTGCCTAAAATCCTCAAATATTCCAGAAAAAATCATACTAAATTTGCAGGGCATTTGGAGCACTTTTATTTTCGGACTATTTTTTATTGCACGGATAAATCAGAAAACAGACGGATAATACTATTTTTTCTTTATTTATTCTAAATAACAGAAAGTAAAAGGAGGGCACAGAAGGTTGTGCCTTCTAGTTTCATCCATCTCGTGATCATCACAATGAATCCAGTAACAAGGTTGATCAAGTCTTGTTAACAAACTCATTCCGAATAACACAGAACCAGAGAAATTTCGAATAACACTAAGTTACCTCAACGGGGATATGAAAATCCCCAACAATAAGAATATTATACTTTTTCTTGACAGTAGGGAGAGGAAATTCAAAACCTCCAAAAATAATAGTTGAAACTTTCTCAATAGTATTTATGCTATGAACTTGGATTTGCTTCCTCGGAAAGTGTACTGTATGCTCATTACCATTAACATGAAAAGTGACATTGCCTTTGTTGCAATCAATAACAGCCCCTGCAGTATTAAGAAAATGTCTACCAAGGATTATAGACATACTATCATCCTCGGGAATATCAAGAATAACAAAGTCCGTTAAGATAGTGACATTTGCAACCACAACAGGCACATCCTCACAAATACCGATAGGTATAACAGTTGATTTATCAGCCATCTGCAAAGATATTTCAGTAGGTGTCAACTTATTTAATTCAAGTCTACGATATAAAGAGAGAGGCATGACACTAACACCGGCTCCAAGATCACATAAAGCAGTTCTAACATAATTTCTTTTAATGGAGCATGGTATAGTTGGAGCACCCCGATCTCCAAGTTTCTTTGGTATTCCACCCTTAAACGTGTAATTAGCAAGCATGGTGGAAATTTCAGCTTCCGGTATCTTTCTTTTATTTGTGATGATATCCTTCATGTATTTAGCATAAGGGTTTACTTTAAGCATATCAGTTAAGCGCATACTTAAGAAAATAGGTCTAATCATTTCAGCAAAGCGCTCAAAATCCTCATCATCCTTTGACTTGGATGGTTTAGGAGGAAAGGGCATGGGTTTCTGAACCCATGGTTCTCTTTCTTTATCGTGCTTCCTAGCAACAAAATCCCTCTTATCATAATGTTGGTTTATTGATTGTGGGTTATCAAGATCAACAGTAGGTTCAATCTCTACATCGTTGTTATTACTAGGTTGAGCATCAACATGAACATTATCATTAGTATTATCATTAGGTTCATGTTCATCACCTGATTGCGTTTCAACATCAGAGATAGAAGTATTATTGGGATTCTCAAGTGTTTCTATATTAGGTTCACTAGAAGTTTGCACAGTCCTATCATTCTTCTTTTTCTTCTTCTTAGAAGAACTAGGAACATCTAGATTATTATTCTGAGAATCTTGTTCAATTCTTTTAGGGTGGCCTTCAGGATACAGAGGTTCCTGAGTTATTCTACCAGTTCTAGTAGCCACTCTAAGAGCAAAGTCATTTTTATTATTCAATTCCTCAAGCAAATCATTTTGAGCCTTGAGCACTTGCTCATCTTGAGTAGCAACCATAGAAGCATATTTGCTAACACGGTGAAGTTCATCTTTAACTCTAGCCAGATTATCACCTACGCGTCCTATCTTGAAAGCATTATTCTTTAACTCTCTACCAACATAAGCATTAAAACTTTCTTGTCTAGCCATAAAGTCATCAAATTCATCTAAGCATGGGCTATGAAATTTAGTAGAGGGTATTTCATCTTTATCATATTTATAGAGAGAATTTACCTTTACTACCTGTGCCGGGTTATCAAGACAATGTAGTTCTTCAGGCGGTATATTCAGACCATGTATTTCTTCAATAGGAGGTAAATTCTTAACATCTTTAGCTTTAATACCTTTTTCTTTCATTGATTTCTTTGCCTCTTGCATATCTTCAGGACTGAGGAATAAAACACCTCTCTTCTTCGGAGTGGGTTTAGGAATAGGCTCAGGAGTTGGCTCAATTGGTTCAGGAATTACTTCAGGAACTGGCTCGGGAAGAGTCCAATTATTTTCATTAGTCAACATATTATTCAATAATATTTCAGCTTCGTCGAGTGTTCTTTCCCTGAAAACACAACCAGCACAACTATCCAAGTGGTCCTTGGAAGCATCAGTTAGTCAATTATAAAAGATATCAAGTATTTCATTTTTCTTAAGATGATGATCATGCAAAGCATAAAGCAACCGAAGAAGCCTCCCCCAAGCTTGTGGGAGACTCTCTTCTTTGGTTTGCACAAAATTATATATTTCCCGCAAGGCAGCTTGTTTCTTATGAGCAGGGAAATATTTAGCAGAGAAGTAATAAATCATATCCTGGGGACTACGCACACAACCAGGAGCAAGAGAATTATACCAAGTCTTAGCATCACCTTTTAATGAGAACGGGAAAATCTTAAGGATATATAAATAGTGAGACTTCCCATCATGAGTAAATAGGGTGGCTATGTCATTCAACTTGGTAAGATGTGCCACAACAGTTTCAGATTCAAGGCCATAAAAAGGATCAGATTCAACTAAAGTAATAATATCAGGATCAATAGAGATTTCATAATCCTTATCAGTAACACAGATAGGTGAAGTAGCAAAAGTAGGATCGGGTTTCATTCTAGCATTAAGAGACTGCTGCTTCCATTTAGCTAATAATTTCTTAAGATCATTTCTATCATTGCAAGCAAGAATAGCTTCAGCAGCTTCTTTGTTCATAACATAACCCTTAGGAACAACAGGTAATACATAATCATTGGGGGAACGTTCGTCATCACTATCATCAATAATAGGTTCTTCAATATTTTCATTCCCCCTAACTCTAGCAAGTTGTTCATCAAGAAATTCACCTAATGGCAAAGTAGTATCACGCACAGAAGTAGTTTCATCATGCATAGCAGAAGTGGCATCATCAATAACATGCGACATATCAGAATTCATAGCAGTAGAAGGTTTAGGTGTCGCAAGCCTATCAATAACAGAAGGAGAATCTAGTGCAGAGCTAGATGGCAGTTCCTTACCTCCCCTCGTAGTTGAGGGTAAAATCTTGGTCTTAGCGTCTTTCAAGTTCTTCATAGTGATCAACAGATATAAATCCCAAGTGACTCAGAGAATAGAGCTATGCTCCCCGGCAACGGCGCCAGAAATTAGTCTTGATAACCCACAAGTATAGGGGATCGCAACAGCTTTTGAGGGTAGAGTATTCAACCCAAATTTATTGATTCGACACAAGGGGACCAAAGAATATTCTTGAGTATTAGCAGTTGAGATGTCAATTCAACCACACCTGGATAACTTAGTATCTGCAGCAAAGTATTTAGTAGCAAAGTAATATGATAGTAATGGTAACAGTAGCAACAGTAAAGATAAATGTTTTTGGGTTTTTGTAGTAGTTGTAACAGTAGCAACAGAAAAGTAAATAAGCGAAGAACAATATATGAAAAGCTCATAGGCAATGGATCAATGATGGATAATTATGCCGGATGCGATTCCTCATGCAATGGTTATAACATAGGGTGATATAGAACTAGCTCCAATTCATCAATGTAATGTAGGCATGTATTCCGTAAATAGTCATACGTGCTTATGGAAAAGAACTTGCATGACATCTTTTGTCCTACCCTCCCGTGGCAACGGGGTCCTAGTGGAAACTAAGGGATATTAAGGCCTCCTTTTAATAGAGAACCGGACCAAAGTATTAACACATAGTGAATACATGAACTCCTCAAACTACAGTCATCACCGAGAAGTATCCCGATTATTGTCACTTCGGGGTTGTCGGATCATAACACATAATAGGTGACTATAGACTTGCAAGATAGGATCAAGAACACACATATATTCATGAAAACATAATAGGTTCAGATCTGAAATCATGGCACTCGGGCCCTAGTGACAAGCATGAAGCACAGCAAAGTCATAGCAACATCAATCTCAGAACATAGTGGATACTAGGGATCAAACCCTAACAAAACTAACTTGATTACATGGTAAATCTCATCCAACCCATCACCGTCCAGCAAGCCTACGATGGAATTACTCACGCACGACGGTGAGCATCATGAAATTGGTGATGGAGGATGTTTGATGATGATGACGGCAACAAATCCCCCTCTCCGGAGCCCCGAACGGACTCCAGATCAGCCCTCCCGAGAGAGATTAGGGCTTGGCGGCAGCTCCATGTCGTGAAACGCGATGAAACTTTGCCCCTGATTTTTTTCTCCACGAGACGGTATATATGGAGTTGGAGTTGAGGTCAGAGGAGGTCCGGGGGCCCACAAGATAGGGGGGCGCGCCCTAGGGGGGGGGCGCCCTCCTGTCTCGTGGACAGGCCTTGGGCCCCCTGGCCCTGATTCTTTTGCCAAAAAATCTTATTAATTCTGAAAAGTCCCTCCGTGGATTTGCAGGTCATTCCGAGAACTTTTCTTTTCTACACATAAAACAACATCATGGTAGTTCTGCTGAAAACAATGTCAGTCCGGGTTAGTTTCATTCAAATCATGCAAGTTAGAGTCCAAAACAAGGGCAAAAGTGTTTGGAAAAGTAGATACGTTGGAGACGTATCAGTGTCAAACGCATGAAGAAGCTCCATGCAGATGGACTTTTGGATTCTCTTGATTACGAATCATTTGACACGTCTGAACCATGCCTCATGGGCAAAATGACCAAGACTCCATTCTCAGGAACAATGGAGCGAGCAACCAACTTATTGGAAATTATACATACTGATGTGTGCGTTCCAATGAGAGTTGAGGCTCGCGATGGCTATCATTATGTTCTCACCCTCACTGATGACTTAAGTAGATATGGGTATGTTTACTTAATGAAACACAAGTCTGAGACCTTTGAAAAGTTCAAGGAATTTCAGAATGAGGTAGAGAATCAACGTGATAGAAAAATAAAGTTCTTACGATTAGATCGTGGGGGAGAATATTGAAGTCACGAGTTTGGTACGCACCTAAGGAAATGTGGAATTGTTTCACAACTCACGCCGCCTGGAACACCTCAGCGTAGCGGTGTGTCCGAACGTCGTAATCGCACTCTATTGGATATGGTGCGGTCTATGATGTCTCTTACCGATTTACCGCTATCATTTTGTGGATACGCTTTAGAGACAACTACATTCACTTTAAATAGGGCACCATCTAAATCCGTTGAGACGACACCGTATGAACTATGGTTTGGAAACCTATGCTGTCGTTTCGAAAAGTTTGGGGATGCGATGCTTATGTCAAGAAACTTCAACCTGAAAAGCTCGAACCCAAGTCGGAAAAATGCGTCTTCATAGGATACCCTAAGGAAACCATTGGGTATACCTTCTACCTCAGATTCGAAGGCAAGATCTTTGTTACCAAGAATGGGTCCTTTCTGGAGAGAGAGTTTCTCTCGAAAGAAGTAAGTGGGAGGAAAGTGGAACTTGATGAAGTACTACCTCTTGAACCGGAAAGTAGCACAGCTCAGGAAGATGTTCCTGTTGTGCCTGCACCGACTAGAGAGGAAGTTAATGATGATGATCAAGGTACTTCAGATCAAGTTGCTACTGAACTTCGTAGGTCCACAAGGACATGTTCCACACCAGAATGGTATTGCAACCCTGTCCTGGAAATCATGTTGTTTGACAACGGTGAACCTTCGAACTATGAAGAAGCGATGGCGGGCCCAGACTCCAACAAATGGCTTGAAGCCATGCAATCCGAGATAGGATCCATGTATGAAAACAAAGTATGGACTTTGACAGACTTGCCCGATGATCGGCGAGCGATAGAAAATAAATGGATCTTTAAGAAGAAGACGAACGCGAATGGTAATGTTACCATCTATAAAGCTCGACTTGTCGCTAAGGGTTATCGACAAGTTTAAGGGGTTGACTACGATGAGACTTTCTCTCCCGTAGTGAAGCTGAAGTCCGTCCAAATCATGTTAGCAATTGCCGCATACTATGATTATGAGATATGGCAAATGGACGTCAAAACGACATTCCTTAATGGCTATCTTAAGGAAGAATTGTATATGATGCAACCGGAAGGTTTTTTTGATCCTAAGAATGCTAACAAGGTATGCAAGCTCCAGCGATCCATCTATGGGATGGTGCAAGCATCTCGGAGTTGGAACATTCGCTTTGATGAAATGATCAAAGTGTTTGGGTTTATGCAGACTTATGGAGAAGCCCGTGTTTACAAGAAAGTGAGTGGGAGCTTTGTAGCATTTCTTATATTATATGTGGATGACATATTTTTGATGGGAAATGATATAGAACTTATGGACATCATAAAGGCCTACTTGAATAAGTGTTTTTAATGGACCTTGGAGAAGCTGCTTATATATTAGGCATCAAGATCTATAGAGATAGATCGAGACACCTCATAGGTCTTTCACAAAGCACAAACCTTGATAAGATATTGAAGAAGTTCAATATGGATCAGTCCAAGAAGGGGTTCCTGCCTGTGTTGCAAGGTGTGAAATTGAGCTCGGCTCAATGCCCGACCACGGCAGAAGATAGAGAAAAGATGAGTGTCATCCCCTATGCCTCGGCCATAGGGTCTATTATGTATGCCATGCTGTGTACCAGACCTGATGTAAACTTTGCCGTAAGTTTGGTAGCAAGGTACCAAAGTAATCCCGGCATGGAACACTGGACAGCAGTCAAGAATATCCTGAAGTACCTGAAAAGGACTAAGGATATGTTTCTCGTTTATCGAGGTGACGAAGAGCTCGTCATAAAGGGTTACGTTGATGCTAGCTTCAACACAGATCTGGATGAATCCAAGTCACAAACCAGATACATGTATATTTTGAATGATGGAGACATAGATATTTGCAAAGTGCATACGGATCTGAATGTCGCAGATCCATTGACTAAACCTCTTCCATGAGCAAAACATGATCAACACCAGAACTCTATGGGTGTTCGATTCATCACAGTGTAACTAGATTATTGACTCTAGTGCAAGTGGGAGACTATTGGAAATATGCCCTAGAGGCAATAATAAAATGATTATTATTATATTTCCTTGTTCATGATAATTGTCTATCGTTCATGCTATAATTGTATTAACCGGAAACCATGATACATGTGTGAATACATAGACCACAACATGTCCCTAGTGAGCCTCTAGTTGACTAGCTCGTTGATCAACAGATGGTCATGGTTTCCTGACTATGAACATTGGATGTCATTGATAACGAGATCACATCATTAGGAGAATGATGTGATGGACAAGACCCAATACTAAGCATAGCACAAGATCGTGTAGTTCATTTGCTAAAGCTTTTATAATGTCAAGTATCATTTCCTTAGACCATGAGATTGTGTAACTCCTGGATACCGTAAGAGTGCTTTGGGTGTACCAAACGTCACAACGTAACTGGGTGACTATAAAGGTGCACTGCAGGTATCTCCGAAAGTGTCTGTTGGGTTGGCACAAATCGAGACTGGAATTTGTCACTCCGTATGACGGAGAGGTATCTCTGTTCCCACTCGGTAATGCATCATCATAATGAGCTCAATGTGACTAAGTGGTTAGTCACGGTATCATGCATTATGGAACAAGTAAAGTGACTTGCCGGTAACGAGATTGAAAGAGGTATTGGGATACCGACGATCGAATCTCGGGCAAGTAACGTACCGATTGACAAAGGGAATTGTATATAGGATTACTTGAATCCTCGACATTGTGGTTCATCCGATGAGATCATCGTGGAACATGTGGGAGCCAACATGGGTATCCAGATCCCGCTGTTGGTTATTGGCCAGAGAGCTGTCTCGGTCATGTCTGCGTGATTCCTGAACCCGTAGGGTCTACACACTTAAGGTTCGATGACGCTAGGGTTATAAGGAAGATTTGTGTGTGATTACCGAATGTTGTTCGGAGTCTCGGATGAGATCCCAGACGTCACGATGAGTTCCGGAATGGTCCGGAGGTGAAGATATATATATGGGAAGTCATCATACAGTCACCAGAAGTTTTCGGGGGTATACCAGTATTGTATCGGGACCACCGGAGGGGTTCCGGGGGTCCACCTGGAGGGTCCACCTGCCCCGGAGGGCCTTATGGGCTGTGGGTGGAAGGGAACCAGCCCGAAGAGGGTTGGGCGCCACCCCTCCTTAGGGCCCATGCGCCTAGGGTTGGGGGAGGAACCCTAAGGGGGGCGCCTCCCCTTGCTTGGGGGGCAAGCCCCCTCCCACCTTGGCCGCCGCCCCCCTCTAGATCCCATCTAGAGGGGCCGGCCCCCTTCCCCCTTTTCCTATAAATAAAGGGGCGAGGGGAGGGCTGCAGCACCACATCCAAGGCGCAGCCTCTCCCCTCCCCAACACCTCTCCTCCTCCGCGCGAGCTTGGCGAAGCCCTGCCGGAGAACTGCCACTCCATCACCACCACACCGTCGTGCTGCTGTTGGAGCCTTCTTCCTCAACCTCTCCCTCCTCCTTGCTGGATCAAGGCGCGGGACACGTCACAGGGCTGCATGTGTGTTGAACACAGAGGTGCCGTTGTTCAGCGCTAAGATCAGAATCCACCACGGTCTGAATCACTTCGAGTACGACTCCTTCATCCGCGTTCTTGTAATGCTTCCGTCTCGCGATCTTCAAGGGTATGAAGATGAACTCCCCTCTCTCTCGTTGCTAGTTACTCCATAGGTTGATCTTGGTGACGCGTAGAATATTTTTAATTTCTGCAACGATCCCCAACACTCCCATCTTGGAGTCTTCGCCGGCGCTCCGCCGGAGGGGGAATCGATCATGGAGGGCCTCTACATCATCTCCACGGCCTCTCCGATGAGTTGTGAGTAGTTTACCACAGACCCTCGGGTCCATAGTTATTAGCTAGATGGCTGCTTCTCTCTCTTTGATTCTCAATACAAAGTTCTCCTTCCTCTTCTTGGAGATCTATTCGATGTAACTCTTTTTGCGGTGTGTTTGTCGAGATCCGTTGAATTGTGGGTTTATGATCAAGTTTATCTATGAGAAATATTTGAATCTCCTCTGAATTCTTTTATGTGTGATTAGGTTATCTTTGCAATCTCGTCGAATTATCAGTTTGGTTTGGCCTACTAGATTGATCTTTCTTGCAATGGGAGAAGTGCTTAGCTTTGAGTTCAATCTTGCGGTGTCCTTTCCGAGTGACAGCAGGGGCGGCAAGGCACGTATTGTATTGTTGCCATCGAGGATAAAAAGATGGGGTTTATATCATATTGCATGAGTTTAACCCTCTACATCATGTCATATTTCTTAATGCGTACTCTAGATGCATGCTGGATAGCGGTCGATGTGTGGAGTAATAGTAGTAGATGCAGAATCGTTTCTATCCACTTGTTACAGACGTGATGCCTATATACATAATCATGCCTAGATAATCTCATAACTATGCGCTTTTCTATCAATTGCTCGACAGTAATTTGTTCACCCAACGTAATAATTATGCTATCTTGAGACACTAGTAGAAAAAGGGCCTATTGTCCCGGTTCATAAGGGGGAGGCTTTAGTAACGACCCTTTAGTCCCGGTTCCAGAACCGGCACTAAAGGCCGTCCACGTGGCCGCTGCCTGGAGGTCCACCTTTAGTCCCGGTTGGTAACACCAACCGGTACTAAAGGAAATTTTATGATTTTTTTGAATTTTTTTTGATTACTTTTTGAATTATTTTCTTGATTTTCAAATTTCTGAATTATTTTAACCTCTAATCTCTAATCATCCCTCATCACTGCTCAATTTAACCTCTAATCTCTAATCACCCCTCATCATTCCAAATCATCTAACTTCCCGGACGGTCACCCATCCTCTCACTACTCCAGCCTG
This sequence comes from Triticum dicoccoides, assembly GCF_002162155.2. Classification (NCBI taxonomy): domain Eukaryota; kingdom Viridiplantae; phylum Streptophyta; class Magnoliopsida; order Poales; family Poaceae; genus Triticum; species Triticum dicoccoides. The sequence continues at coordinate 5,361,347 of NC_041389.1, forward strand.
AGCACGCTTAACTTCTCGGTTCTATTATCCCTCATTTCCAAGTCTGCACTTGTTGTTTTCCTGATAATAGTAAGATGTCAATCCTATTAACCCTCATGAATTTAGCTTGAGCATGAAGTCACACATTTCACTGTTTGAGTTTGAAACTATTGTTCTAAAAAACAATAATTATTTAGTAACACTAATATTTCTTGAATAAGTAGTTTGACCACAGTTTGACCAGATTTGACCAAAATTTTAAAAAAACTGAAATAATTATTTAGTAACACTAAGATTTCTTGAATAAGTAGTTTGACCATTGTTTGACCACAGTTTGACCATAGTTTGACAAGATTTGACCAAAATTCAAAAAACTGACATAATTATTTAGTAACACTAATATTCTTGAATAATTATTTAGTAACACTAATACTTCTTGAATAAGTAGTTTGACCATAGTTTGACTAGATTTAACAAAAATTAAAAAAACTAAAATGTGAGCATAACTTTTTTTCCTTTTAGAATTTGAGGATTCTAAAAATTTGCAAACAGGCCGTAGGCCATCAAAATCAGATGCGGATTTTCGTGCTGAACATTTTGATATATTATACGTTTTTTCTGGCATAGTATGCAAAAGTGATAGTCGTTTTACATTTTCCCTACACTTTTTGCAAAACATGTCCAAATTTAAGTTTTTAAATTTTCCTAACTAGTAGATGTAGTAACATAACTACATATCGAAGGATTTTAATTTTTGAAGTTTTTATCATTTTCTTTTGCTTTTTACAAAACTAAAAAGGCGATCCGGGGGGGGGGGGATAGAGTTTGAAAATGGGACCTTTAGTACCGGCTCGTGCCATGAACCGGTACTAATGCCTCAAACCCCATTAGTATCGGTTGGTGGCTCGAACCGGGACTAAAGGTCTAACCTTTAGTACCGGTTGGTGCCACGAACCGGTACTAATGGGCATCACACCCTTTAGTCCCGGTTCATGGCACCAACCGGGACTAAAGGTCCCATTTGAACCGGGACTAATGCGTGTACGGTGCCCTAGCCGCTTGAACCGGGACTAATGCTCACATTAGTCCCGGTTCGTAATGCAACCGGGATTACTGCTCTTTTTTGGCCGAACCAAAGCCCTGTTTTCTACTAGTGAGAGAAGCCACTAGTGAAACCTATGGCCCCCGTGTCTATCTCTTATCATATAAGCTTTCAATCTACTTTTATTTGCATCTTTACTTTCCAATCTATATTATAAAATACCAAAAATATATTTATCTTATCATATTATCTCTATCAGATCTCACTTTCGCAAGTGGCCGTGAAGGGATTGACAACCCCTATATTGCGTTGGTTGCGAGTTCTTGTTTGTTTGTGTAGGTTCGTGGGACTTGTGAGGAGCCTCCTACTGGATTGATACCTTGGTTCTCAAAAACTGAGGGAAATACTTACGCTACTATTGCTGCATCACCCTTTCCTCTTCAAGGAAAACCAACGCAAGCTCAAGACGTAGCAAGAAGGATTTCTGGCACCGTTGACGGGGAGGTCCTTGCTCAAGTCAAGACATACCAAGTACCCATCAGAAACTCATCTCCCTCGCATTACATTATTTGCCATTTGCCTCTCGTTTTCCTCTCCCCCACTTCACCCTTGCCGTTTTATTCACCCTCTCTTTCCCGATCTCCTCTCTCTTTCGCTTGCCTTTTTGTTTGCTTGTGTGTTGGATTGCTTGTCACGATGGCGCAAGATAATACTAAATTATGTGAATTTTCCAATACCAATAATAATGATTTCCTTAGTGTCGTGGTTCTAAGTCTGACAGTAGAATGGGGGCGTAAGTATGGAAAGGCAAGGTCCTAGCTATGGAGTAGTTGTATACACGCATGTTTAGCGAGTTCAGGCCCTTCTCTGAGGAAGTAACAGCCCTACGTCTCGGAGCCCGGAGGCGGTCGACTGATCTCTGTGTATATGAGTTACAGGGGTGCGAACCCTCCTACCAGTGGAGGGGGGTGGCTTATATAGAGGACGCCAGGACCCCAGCCAGCCCACATAGAGGAGGGTTAAAGTACATTAAGGCTGGGCGTTACTGGTAACGCCCTACATAAAGTGTCATCATGACCTTTAAGACTATTCAATTACAAACCGTTTGGATGCAGAGTAGATCCCGAACTTCTGATGGTCGAGTGCATCTTCATGGTCGAGTGTCTTCTAGCCAGTCGAGTGTAGTCTCCCTTGGTCGAGTGGAACTTCTCTTGGTCGACTGGAAGGTAGCTTCGTGTGATGATGTCCTTGGGCATGGTATCCTAGATAGGTCCATGACCCTACCCTAGGTACATAACCTCATCACTTAGTACTCCGATTGCTCCTCTTAATGATGTTGAGTCTTGTGAAATCAATCCTGCTTTAGTAAATCTTGTTATGAAAGATCAATTCTCCGGCCTTCCTAGTGAAGATGCCGCTACTCATCTAAACAACTTTATTGATTTGTGTGAGATGCAAAAGAAGAAAGATACAGATAATGATATTGTTAAATTGAAGTTATTTACGTTTTCACTTAGAGATCGTGCTAAAATTTGGTTTTCACCTTTGCCTAAAAATAGTATTGATTCATGGAATAAGTGCAAAGATGCCTTTATCTCTAACTATTTTCCTCCCGCTAAGATCGTCTCTCTTAGGAACGATATTATGAATTTTAAACAACTTGATCATGATCATGTTGCCCAATCTTGGGAAAGAATGAAATTGATGATTCGCAATTGCCCTACTCATGGTTTGAATTTATGGATGATCATACAAAATTTTTATGCCGGATTGAATTTTGCTTCTAGAAATCTTTTAGATTCAGCCGCGGGAGGCACGTTTATGGAAATCACCTTAGGAGAAGCGACTAAACTCCTTGATAATATTATGGCTAATTATTCTCAATGGCACACCAAAAGATCTACTAGTAAAAAGGTGCATGCTATAGAAGAAATTAATGTTTTGAGTGGAAAGATGGATGAACTTATGAAATTGTTTGCTACTAAGAGTGCTCTTATTGATCCCAATGACATGCCTTTGTCTACTTTGATTGAGAATAATAATGAATCTATGGATGTGAGTTTTGTTGGTAGGAATAATTTTGCTAAAATGCTTATAGAGGAAACTTTAATCCTAGACCGTTCCCTAGTAATCCCTCTAATAATTATGGAAATTCCTACAATAATTCTTGTGGAAATTTTAATAAGATGCCCTCTGATTTTGAAAAATAGTGTGAAAGAATTTATGGTTTCTCAATAGAATTTTAATGCCTTGCTTGAAGAAAAATTGCTTAAAGTTGATGATTTGGCTAGGAACGTTGATAGACTTTTGCTTGATGTTGATTCTTTGAAACTTAGATCTACTCCTCCTAATCATGATATCAATGAGTCTCTCAAAGCTATGAGAATTTTCATTGATGAGTGCAAAGAAAGAATCGCTAGATTGCGTGCCAAGAAAGATTGCTTTGTGAAGGCGTGTTCTTCTAGTTTCCATGAAAATAATGATGAAGATCTAAAAGTTATTGATGTGTCCCCTATTAAATCTTTGTTTTGCAATATGAATCTTAATAATTATGGTACCGGAGATGAGTCAACTTTGGTTAAAAGGCATCCCAATGATTCGGAGTTTTTAGATCTTGATACTAAATTTGGTAAAAGTGGGATTGGAGAGGTCAAGACGTTAAATAGCATAGAACCCACTATCTTGGATTTCAAGGAATTTAATTATGATAATTGTTATTTATAAGATTGTATTTCCTTGTTGCAATCCATGTTGAATTCTCCTCATGCTTATAGTCAAAATAAAGCCTTTACCAAACATATTGTTAACGTCTTGATGCAATCTTACGATGAAAAACTTAATTTGGAAGTTTCTATACCTAGAAAACTTAATGATGAGTGGGAACCTACTATAAAGATTAAAATTAAAGATTATGAGTGATATGCTTTGTGTGATTTGGGTGCTAGTGTTTCCACAATTCCAAAAACTTTATGTGATATTCTAGGTTTCCATGATCTTGATGATTGCTCTTTAAAATTGCACCTTGCGGATTCCACCATTAAAAAGCCTATGTGAAGGATCAATGATGTTCTTATTGTTGCAAATATGAATTATTTGCCTGTAGATTTTATCGTTCTTGATATTGATTGCAATCTTTTGTGTCCTATCATTCTTGGTAGGCCTTTCCTTAGAACGATTGGTGCGATTATTGATATGAAGGAAGGGGATATTAGATTCCAATTTCCATTAAGGAAAGGCATGGAGCACTTTCCAAGAAAGAAAGTAAAATTACCTTATGAATCTATCATGCGAGCTACTTATGAATCAAGTGCCAAATATGACACTAATTAGATCTATCCTCGCTTTTATGCCTAGCTTGGGGCGTTAAACAATAGCGCTAGTTGGGAGGCAACCCAATTTTATTTTAGTTTTTTTGTTTTTGCTTCTGTTTACTAATAAATTTTGCATCTACTTTCTGTTTAGGTGTGTTTTTTTGTTTTAATTAGTGTTTGTGCCAAGTAGAACCTATAGGATAACCTATGGTAAGAGTTAATTTGATTCTGCTGAAAAACAGAAACTTTGTGCCCATGATAAAAAATTCAATAAATCACAGAAACATGCTTTTGTGTTGATTCGTTTTTCTGTAGATCAATAGACAAATTGCGTAGGACGTCTTAGTTTGGTAGGATTTTTGGAGTTCCAGAAGAATTCGAAAGTTACATATTGCTACAGACTGTTCTGTTTTTGACAGATTCTGCTTCTAGTGTGTTGTTTGTTTATTTTGATGCATCTATGGCTAGTATGTATGGGTATGAACCATAGACAAGTTGGAATACAGTAGGTTTAACACCAATATAAATAAAGAATGAGCTAATTACATTACCTTATGTGGTGGTTTTCTTTCTTGCACTAACGGAGCTTATGAGATTTCCCGTTGAGTTTTGTGTTGTGAAGTTTTCAAGTTTTGGGTAAAAATTTGATGGACCATGGAATAAAGGGTGGAAAATACTAAGCTTGGGGATGCCCATGGCACCCCAAGATATTCAAGGATAACCAAAAGCCTAAGCTTGGGGATGCCCCGGAAGGCATCCCCTCTTTCGTCTTCGTCTATCGGTAACTTTACTTGGAGCTATATTTTTATTCGCCACATGATATGTGTTTTGCTTGGAGCGTCTTGTATGATATGAGTCTTTGCTTGTTAGTTTACCACAATCATCCTTGCTGTACACACCTTTTGGGAGAGACCCACATGATTTAGAATTTTTTAGAATACTCTATGTGCTTCACTTATATCTTTTGAGCTAGATAACTTTGCTCTATGCGCTTCACTTATATTTTCTAGAGCAGGGCGGTGGCTTTATTTTGAAAAAATTGTTGATCTCTTATGATTCACTTATATTATTTTGAGAGTCTTTTAGAAAAGCATGGTATTTTCCATGGTTATAAATTTGGTCCTAAAATGATGAGCATCCAAGTTGGGTATAATAAAAACTATCATAGAAAGTGCATTAAAAGCTATGATCAATTTGATGCTTGATAATTGTTTTGAGATATGAAGGTGGTAATATTAGAGTCATGCTAGTTGGGTAATTATGAAATTTAGAAATACTTGTGTTGAAGTTGGCAACTCCCGTAGCATGCACGTATGGTAAAAGTTGTGTGACAAATTTGTTGCATGGGGTGCTCTTTGAGTGCTTTCCTTATGAGGGGCAGTCGGGGACGAGCGATGGCCTTTTCCTACCAATCTATCCCTCTAGGGGCATGCATAGTAGTACTTTTATTCGAGGGCTAATAAACTTTAGCAATAAGTATATGAGTTCTTTATGACTAATGTGAGTCCATGGATATACGCACACTTACCCTTCCACTTTGCTAGCCTCTATTGTGCCGCACAACTTTTGCTGGTATTATGAACCAATTATTTACCTTCCTCAAAACAGCCACCATACCTACTATTATGGCATTTCCATAGCCATTCCGAGATATATTGCCATGCAACTTTCCACCATTCCGTTTATTATGACATGCTCCATCATTGTCATATTGCTCTTTGCATGATCATGTAGTTGACATCGTATTTGTGGCAAGGACACCTTTATAATTTTTAATACATGTCACTCTTGATTCATTGCATATCCCGGTACACCGCCGGAGGCATTCACACATAGAGTCATATTTTGTTCTAAGTATTGAGTTGTAATTCTTGAGTTGTAAATCAATAAAAGTTTGATGATCTTCATTATTAGAGCATTGTCCCAAGTGAGGGAAGGATGATGAAGACTATGATTCCCCCACAAGTCGGGATGAGACTCCGGACTTTATATATAAAAAAAGAGGCCAAATAAGCCCATGAAAAAAAGGCCAAAGAAGCCCACCAAAATAAAAATAAAATAAAATAAAAGAAGTAAAAAAATGAGAGAAAAAGAGAGAAGGGACAATGCTACTATCTATTTTTCCACACTTGTGCTCAAAGTAGCACCATGGTCTTCATGATAGAGAGTCTCTTATGTTGTCACTTTCATATACTAGTGGGAATTTTACATTATAGAACTTGGCTTGTATATTCCAATGATGGGCTTCCTCAAAACGCCCTAGGTCTTTGTGAGCAAGCAAGTTGGATGCACACCCACTTAGTTTCTTTTGTTGAGCTTTCATATATTTATAGCTCTAGTGCATCCGTTGCATGGCAATCCCTACTCACTCACATTGATATCTATTAATGGGCATCTCCATAGCCCATTGATATGCCTAGTTGATGTGAGACTATCTTCTCCCTATTTGTCTTCATAACAACCACCATATACCACACATATTGCTATGTCCATGGCTTGCGCTCATGTATTGCGTAAGAATTGAAATGGCTGAAGCGTGTTAAAAAGTATGAACCAATTGCTCGGCTCGTCATCGGGGTTATGCATAAGGGGAGTATTTTGTGTAATAGAGATGAAGCGTGGCCTAACAGAATGATTTTGTAGGGATGAGCTTTCTTTGGCTATGTTATTTTGATATGACATGATTATTTGTTAGTATGCTTCAAAGTATTACTATTTTATGTTTTATAAGCTTTTATCTTGAATCATTTGGATCTGAACAATCATTCCACAATAAAGAAAATTACATTGAGAATTATGCTAGGTAGCATTCCACATAAAAAATTCTGTTTTTATCATTTACCTACTCGAGGACAAGCAGGAATTAAGCTTGGGGATGCTTGATACGTCTCCAACGTATCTATAACTTTTGATTGTTCCATGCTATTATATTACCCGTTTTGGATGTTTATGGGCTTTATTTACACTTTTATATAATTTTTGGGAATAACCTACTAGCCGGAGGCCCAGCCCGAATTGCTGTTTTTTTTGCCTATTTCAGTGTTTCAAAGAAAAGGAATATCAAACGCAGTCCAAACGGAATGAAACCTTCGGGAGCGATCTTTTTGGAACAAACGTGATCCCGAGGACTTGGAGGGGAAGTCAAGAAACAAGCGAGGCGTCCACGAGGGTGCCAGGCGCGCCCCCCACCTTTGTGGGCCCCTCGAGCGTCCACCGACCTACTTCTTCCTCCTACATATACCCATGAACCCCGAAAACATCAGAAGCGACCGCAAAAAACTATTTCCACCGCCGTAACCTTTTATATCTGCGAGATCCCATCTAGGAGCCTTCACCGGCACTCCGCCGGAGGGGGAATCGATCACGGAGGGCCTCTACATCATCTCGAAGGCATCTCCGATGAGTTGTGAGTAGTTTACCACAGACCTTTGGGTCCCTAGTTATTAGCTAGATGACTTCTTCTCTCTCTTTGATTCTCAATACAAAGTTCACCTTCCTCTTCTTGGAGATCTATTCGATGTAACTCTTTTTGCGATGTGTTTGTCGAGATCCGATGAATTGTGGGTTTATGATCAAGTTTGTCTATGAGAAATATTTGAATCTCCTCTGAATTCTTTTATGTGTGATTAAGTTATCTTTGCAAGTCTGTTCGAATTATCAGTTTGGTTTGGCGTACTAGATTGATCTTTCTTGCAATGGGAGAAGTGCTTAGCTTTGGGTTCAATCTTGCGGTGTCCTTTCCCAGTGACAGCAGGGGCAGCAAGGCATGTATTGTATTGTTGCCATCGAAGATAAAAAGATGGGGTTTATATCATATTGCATGAGTTTATCCCTCCACATCATGTCATCTTTCTTAATGCGCTACTCTGTTCTTCACGAACTTAATACTCTAGATGCATGCTTGATAGCGGTCGATGTGTGGAGTAATAATAGTAGATACAGAATCATTTCGATCTACTTGTTACGGACGTGATGCCTATATACATAATCATGCCTAGATAATCTCATAACTATGCGCTTTTCTATCAATTGCTCGACAGTAATTTGTTCACCCACGGTAATAATTATGCTATCTTGAGAGAAGCCACTAGTGAAACCTATGGCCCCCGGGTCTATCTCTTATCATATAAGCTTTCAATCTACTTTTATTTGCATCTTTACTTTTCCAATCTATATCATAAAATACCAAAAATATATTTATCTTATCATATTATCTCTATCAGATCTCACTTTCGCAAGTGGCCTGAAGGGATTGACAACCCCTTTTTGCGTTGGTTGCAAGTTCTTGATTGTTTGTGTAGGTGCGTGGGACTTATGAGGAGCCTCCTACTAGATTGATACCTTGGTTCTCAAAAACTGAGGGAAATACTTACGCTACTATTGCTGCATCACCCTTTCCTCTTCAAGGAAAACCAACGCAAGCTCAAGACGTAGCAACCACCGTCGAGTGCCTTCACCCCCTCTAAGGGGCGGTTCATACGCGCCTCGGCGGTATGATGATAGACGCCCATATGGTAATGACCGCAGAGTTCCAGTCGACCCAAGAGAGCCTAGATCCGATGCAAGATCGCTCCTGGTGCAAGGTTTGGTTGACAGGAATAGAGCTTACAGAGAAGGATTGGATATAGATTGTCTCGATGGAAGTAGGGTGCATGTTTCCGGCCCGGAGTGTTTTGGAAGAGCCATCCGAGCTGCTGAGATCCCTCACAACTTCAGGTTGGCGACGTGTGTCAGTAAGTTCACTAGAGAGTCGAAGCCCGACACTTGGTTGGAGGATTACCAAGTGGCAGTGCACATTGGTGGTGGCCATGATGAGGTGGCCATGAAAGACCTCCATTTGATGCTTGAGGGTTGTGCGAGAGCTTGGTTGAATCAGTTGGCCACTAGGAGCATTTTCAATTGGGAAGAGTTAGCCCAAGTGTTCACCAAAACATTCGAGGGAACCTGCAAGCGACCTGCTGGATTGACCAAACTGCAGCATTGTGTCCAGAAGCAGAATGAGACTTTGAGAGATTATATTCAGAGATGGACTACCCTTCATCATACAATGGAGAATGTATCAGAGCATCAAGCAGTCTATGCCTTTAAAGAAGGCATCCACTACAGAGAACTCAATTTGAAGTTCGGTCGGACCAGGGACATGTCTCTGACTCGGATGACGGAGATAGCCACTCGGTATGCTAACGGCGAAGAAGAGGACCGACTCCGGAGCGGCAAGAACAAAAAGTCACCCAGGACGCCAGAGGAGGAAACTCCAGTCAGAAGCAAAAACGCAAAGCTGAGCCTGCAGGTCCTGCTGAGGCAGCGGTTTTGAATCAAGGGAAGTTCAAGGGGAAGACTAAAGGGCTTTGGACCCCCCAAAAAGTGAAAGATTAAGTGGGAAATGATGTGCTTGATTTACCATGTCATATACACATCAAAAAAGATGAATAGGAAAAACTCGACTGAAAGTTATCAACAGAGAAGTAAACATGGTTGCTCCGGCAACGACATATTTGAAGTGGTCAAAACCCCCCATCACATTCGACCAGTCTGACGACCCAACGCATGTTGCCACCCCTGGGCGGCAAGCATTGGTGGTCGACCCAGTCGTTGGGGGCACTCGACTGACCAAGGTTTTGATGGATGGTGGCAGTGGTTTGAATATCTTGTATGCTAAGGCCCTCAGAGGGATGGGCATTCCGATGTCCAAGCTCGGTGAGAGCAACATGCGATTCCACAAAGTCATCCCAGGAAAGAAAGCCGATTCAGTCGGTCAGATCACTCTTGATGTGGTTTTCGGTGATTCAAAGAATTATCACAAGGAAAAGTTGACGTTTGAGGTGGTGGATTTTAATAGTGCCTACCATGCTATTCTGGGCAGGCCTGCATATGCTTGTTTCATGGCTCGACCATGTTACGTATACCTCAAGTTGAAGATGCCTGGCCCCAGAGGCATGATCACAGTCACTGGAAATCGGCAGAGGGCAGAAGATTGCCTCCAGAAGGGCTCAAAGATCACCGATGAGCAGATGTCAGCAGTGGAGATGCAAGAGTACCAGAAGAATGCATATTCGAGTGAGTTGTTGCGTGCCAAGAATCCTGCTCCAGAGTCTGCATTTCAGTCATCCGGTGAAACAGAACCAGTTCACATTCACCGACCGACCCCGATGCTGCTCCGACTCATATATCAACAACACTCGGCAGCAAATAGGAAGAAGCGCTAATCCGGTTCCTCCGTGAGAACTGGGACATCTTCGCATGGAAACCATCATACATGCCGGGTGCACCCAGGGAACTGGTTAAGCACCATTTGCGAGTCGACCCGAAAGCAAAACCCGTTAAAGAGCATCTCCGTTAGTCCGCCACAGACAAGAGGAAGGCAATTGGCGAAGAGGTGGCTCAGCTTCTGGCAGCTGAGTTCATCTGCGAGATATACCACTCTGAGTGGCTCGCCAATGTTGTCATGGTCCCCAAGAAAGATAAGTCACTTCAAATGTGCATTGATTTCAATATCAATCGGGCCTGCCCGAAAGATCATTTCCCTCTACCCCGCATCGACCAGATAGTCGACTCAACTACGGGATGTGAGCACTTGTCCTTTTTGGATGCATATTACGGGTACCATCAGATCCGAATGTATGGACCCGATGAAATAAAAACAACTTTCATCACCCCATTCAGATGTTATTGCTATGTTACTATGCCCTTTGGCCTCAAGAATGCTGGTGCCACATTCATGTGCATGATTCAGAAGTGCCTGCTCACGCAAATCAGTCGGAATGTGGAAGCGTACATGGACGACATTGTGGTCATCTCACACAAAGGTTCCGACCTATTGACTGACCTCACTGAAACCTTTGCCAACCTGAGAAGGTATGATATCAAGATCAATCCGTCAAAGTGCATATTCGGAGTCCCAGGAGGAAAGTTACTCAGTTTCCTCATTTCCCAACAAGGAATCGACGCAAAACGCAGAGAAGGTTGACACAATCCTCCGAATGAAACGCCCTGTGTGTATGCACGATGTTTAGAAGCTTACTGGTTGCTTGGCTACATTGAGTCGATTCATCTCACGCCTCGGTGAAAAGGCATTTCTTTACCGACTGATGAAGAAGTCTGACAAGTTCAAGTGAAATGATGAAGTTGAAGCAGCGTTTGGGGAGCTCAAGGCTCTGCTTTCCACCCAGCCGGTGCTTGCCACTCCAATCAGCAAAGAGCCTATACTGCTTTACATCACAACCATTGGACAAGTTGTCAGCACAGTGCTCACGGTCGAGCGGGAAGAAGAAGGTAAAGCCTACAAAGTTCAGCGCCCAGTGTATTATATTTCTGAAGTCTTGACTCCATCCAAGCAGAGATACCCGCATTATCAGAAGCTTGTTTACGGAATTTATTTGACCATGAAGAAAGTTGCACACTACTTCTCAGACCACTTAGTTTCAGTAGTCAGCGACGCTCCATTATCAGAAATCCTGAACAATAGGGATGCAACTGGTCGAGTGGCAAAGTGGGCGATTGAACTCCTTCCTTTAGATATCAAGTTTGAGGCAAAGAAAGCCATCAAGTCCCAAGCAATAGCAGATTTCCTTGCTGAGTGGACTGAACAGGAGCAACCGACTCAGATTCACTCGGAGCATTGGACTATGTTATTTGACGGGTCCAAGATGTTGAATGGTTCCGGTGCAGGTAGTTCTGGTATCCCCAAGAGGTGACAAGCTCAACTATGTTCTCCAGATTCACTTTGATTCTTCAAACAATGAAGCTGAGTATGAGTCACTTTTGTATGGGTTACGTATGGCCATCTCACTCGGTGTCCGACGCTTGATGGTCTACGGCGACTCAGACTTGGTGATCAATCATGTGATGAAGGAATGGGATATCAGGAGTCCAGCGATGATCGGTTACTACAATGCAGTAAGAAAGCTAGAGAAGAAGTTTGAGGGGTTAGAGCTCCACCACATACCCCGAATCAAGAATCAAGCTGCTGATGATCTGGCGAAGATAGGTTCCACTCGGAAGCCTATCCCCAGTAATGTGTTCTTGGAGCATCTCCACACCCCATCAGTTCAAGAAGATCCCTTCACAGAAGAGCCCCCACAACCGATACGTTTAACCAATCCGACTGAGATTGAGGTCACACATGTAGTAGACCTCATCATGGAAAATTTAGTGATCACCCCCGACTGGACGATGTCGTATATTGTATACCTGCTCAGGCAGGAACTCTCAGAAGATGAAGACGAGGCCCGCCAGATTGTCCGTCGATCCAAAGCCTTCACCGTGATTCGTGGACAACTTTACAAAGAAAGTGTCACAGGAGTGGCTCAACGTTGCATCTCCCCAGAAGAAGGTCGAATGATTTTAAACGAGATCCACTCGGGGACCTGTGGTCACCATGCATCCTCTCAGACTGTTTTGGCCAAAGCATACCGAGCGGGATTCTTTTGGCCGCGTGCAAATGAGATGGCAAAAGATATAGTCGACAAGTCTACAGGATGCCAGTTCTACTCAAACATGTCCCACAAGCCTGCATATGCCTTGAAGACTATTCCACTCATCTGGCCGTTTGCAGTCTGGGGGTTGGATATGGTTGGACCCTTGAAGATCGACAGAAGTGGGTTCACTCATTTTCTCATGGCAGTCGACAAATTCACCAAATGGATCGAAGCCAAGCCTATTAAGAACCTTGATTCAAGCATCATTGCCAGTTTCATCAGGGAGCTGATATTCAGATATGGAGTCCCTCACAGCATTATCACCGATAACAGCTCCAACTTTGATTCTAATGAGTTCAAGGTGTTTTGTGCTTCTCACGGCACTCTGGTCGATTACGCATCTGTTGCACACCCGCAGTCAAATGGGCAAGCAAAAGGGGCGAATGGTTTGATTCTTCAAGGGCTGAAACCTCGACTGATACGTGACCTCAAGCACGCTGCTGGTGCCTGGGTGACTGAGTTGCCATCTGTCTTATGGGGACTGAGAACAACTCCCAACCGGTCGACTAATCGAACTCCTTTCTTCATGGTGTATGGTGCTGAAGCTGTGCTTCCGAGTGACTTGTTGCACAACACTCCCCGAGTGGAACTCTTCTCAGAAGCTGAAGCAGAACATGCATGCCAAGATGCAATTGACCTCCTGGAGGAGGAACATGAGATGGCTCTGACCCGGTCGACCATCTATCAACAAGACCTGCGTCGATTCCATGCCTGTAATGTCAGAGGTCGAGCATTCCAGGAAGGAGACCTTGTGCTCCAAGTGCATCAGAAACGACCTCATAAGCTCGCTCCGGCCTGGGAAGGTCCCTTCATCATCACCAAGGTGCTTCACAACGGGGCGTATCACCTCTACAACATATCCAAGAAATAAGACAAGCCACACTCATGGAATGCGGAGCTGCTCCGCCGTTTCTATACCTAAGACACTCGGATCGACGAGTTGTAATAAGAATCCTCCAGTTTGCTTATCAAGGTCAAGATTTTTGCAGTATCTTAATGATTGTTATCCCATAAACACATGTATTCAAATCCCCTAGTGGGTGGCTTAGCCACGAACCTGATTCTCCTAAGTTTCAAAACCACTCCGAGTGAAGGACAACCTTCTCACTCGAGGGCTTAGCTGCGACCCCGTAATCGCCTAAGTTAAATAACTATTCCGAGTGGAGAGAAACCCTCCCACTCGAGGGCTTAGCTGCGACCCCGTAATCGCCTAAGTTAAAAAACTATTCTGAGTGGAGAGCAACCCTCCCACTCGAGGGCTTAGCTGCGACCCCGTAATTGTCTAAGTTAAAAAACCACCCCGAGTGGAGGGCAATCCTCCTGCTCGGGGGCTTAGCTGCGACCCCGTAACTTCCTAAGTTAAAAAACCACTCCGAGTGGAGAGCAATCCTCCCACACGAGGGCTTAGCTGCGACCCCGTAATCGCCTAAGTTAAAAAACCACTTCGAGCGAAGAACAACCTTCTCACTCGGAGGCTTAGCTGGGAATATGATTCGCCTAAGTTACAAAGATCCTCTGAGCCGCATCACAAGTACAACATCCGCTCCATCTTGATCCGCAAGGACGACGAGGTGCCAATCGAGCATGCTGCCGGAGCTGCGTCACAAGTACAACGTCTATTCCAAGTGAGAAGTCAAACTCCACTCGAAATTAAAAGACCTAAAAGTGGTGAAGACAAAGCAACCATATGCAAAGAAAAACCAAGTTCAGATAAATCCAGCGAAGTTTAGAACCACGAACAGAAGTGCTCAGGTGTCAAGCCCAAAGAGTTTAACGGCTACAAAATCACTCGGCATTCCAAGGCAAATAAAGGTGAGGCATAAAGTTTGTTCACTCCGCAGGAGGAGGGCTTGCTGGCTCAACCAAGCTGTCGAGGTCGATACCGTCTGCAATACGAGTGGCTGCGTCGATGAAGGTCTCCATGAAGGACTGTAATTGAAGCTTCATGGTGTTGGCAACTTTGAGAGCCGCCAGCTTATCTTCTTTGACTTCCTTGCAATGGACTCAGACCAGGGACAAAGCCACATCAGCACCACAACGAGCAGACGACTTCTTCCACTCTTGCACTCAACCAGGGATATCATTGAGTCGAGTCATCAGAGACTCAAGATCATTCTGGAACGTCACAGCTGGCCAGTGTTCCGTGTGATCCGCGACACTGCCACTTTTAGACGAGCAAGATAATCCACGGCACTAGCAAGGCGAGACTCTAGTCGCAACATGTTAATCGCAGCTTCATCTTTGATGGGGGAGTTCTTGGGGTCCAGATCTGTCTCGATCCGCCCAGTTTCTTCCCCGAAGTCTCGACAAAATTCTGCACACCTAGAAAAATGGTGAGTCGGTAGTTATATGACGAGTCGACAGTTGCAAATCAGTCGGACAAGAGAAAATGCCTTCAAGCTTCAAGAACATCTTCTTGGCGAGTCTTCCCAGATAAGCCTCTAGTTCACCCCTCTCGCGAGTGAGATCTCCAAACTTGTCAGATAAGGCCTCCTTGTCCTTCTTCAACTGCGCGACTTCTTTGTTGGCTTCGTTAATGGCAGTCTTCAACTAGGCGTTTTCTTCTTCCAACTTGCCAACTGAAGCCAGCTTCTTGTCGGCAAGATCAGTTTTTTCTCGTGCCGTCTTCTACGCTGCAGCAAGGTCATGATCCTTCTTCTCCATGCCTACTTCATTTTGTCTAAAGAAATAACATTCTTCGGACGATCTTGGAGTTGACAGTTTTCACTACGCGCATCTGGTCGAGTGGAGTCACTCGGTTCAAAAGACCAAAAGGGAAAAATTGTAAGGCGGACAGTCGACAAATTATTACCTCCCATAGAAGCTACTTCATCCTTGGCCTTCTGAAGATTCTTCCTTGCCAGCTCCAGACTAAGGTTGAGACTGATCTGTTTCTTCTCCAACTTAGCAAATTGGGCCCCCAAGGTCACAAGATTTTGGCAGTCAACAAATAAGACATGTCAGTCGACGGAAACAAAGGTCAGTTGCAGCAAAGCCGCAGCAAAAAGTGTTCTAAGACTACCGCCAAATCAAACATTCAATAGTAGTCTCGGGGACTACACCCAGTGGGTGCACTTGGCGTGACCCCACTGATCCAATTTCCCACGCGGTATGGTCTGCCCAACACGAGTACACAAATACATATATAATAATAATCTCTCAGACCCCTGCCGACTGCCCGCAGTCGACCGCGGTCTCGGGGACTACACCCAGTGGGTGCACTCAGCGTGCCCCCACTGGTCTAGATCCCACTCAACACGATCTATCTCGACTTAAGTGGAGGAACTATAAAAAGACATTTGATAAAGACCCCCACTGAATCAAACATTCGACGGCGGTCTCAGGAACTACACCCAATGGGTGCACTCTGCGTGCCCCCACTGATTCGAACATACACTCAACACGACCTGGTCGACTCAAGTGGAGGAACTATTCAGCAAAAGTTAAAGCACCCAGTGGGTGAATGGATATAAAGTGCAGACTCATGATATATGCACATAAAAGGTTTCAAAACGCTCATCCACAGAAAGCTAAAAGATCAGTCGGAAATCTACTGACCTTGACATTGGTCTGAAGAGCAGAGCTGGTATTGTAGGCAGCCTGGCTGGCCTCGTGTATCACCTTCATTTGCTCCATCATAAAGCCTGCTTGGAGTATAGCTTGTTTAACAGCGCCCACTGGGTCCTCTGGGACATGATGGGTAACAAAGAGCAGAGTTGGTAAAACAGCCAGAATAGTCACATGATCTGAGGCATGGAGTTGCATGGACAAAGCAAGGACTTGAGCAATCGATGCCGAAGGACGGTCAGTCGACACAGGATCAACAAAAGAAACAGAAGCCCGAATTGGATCTCCAGATTGCTGGATCACTATTTGGGTGCTGATGTCGATTGAGGTACCTTGCTGGCAGGTGCTCTCCCGCTCGAAGTCCTGCCCTTTCTTCCCGTGTTCTTCTGGGGCACTTCTTCATCGTCGTTTGAAAGTTCAATGACATCTTGTGGCGCTGCACAAGACTCGACCATAAGAATTCAGTCGACCGACAGTACAACTGATAAAACAAGCACAAGATTGTAGAAATTGTACCCTCTTTGGAAGTGGCCGCGTCTTCAGTTTCCTCATCACCTTGAGCCTTGTCAATGTCCATGGAGGTCCCAGAAGTTGCAGCACTAAAAGATTCAGAACCCACTCGGTCAGGCAGAGGAATGAGTCGACAGAAAAATAAAGAAAAACAAAACACTTACGCAGAAGCGACGGGAACGTCCATCTTGATCTTGGACAGGACCTTTCGAGGCTTTGAGGGGGCGACCTTGAGCTGCTTGGTGGCCTTTTCAGTCGGTTCTGGAGTTGAAGTCCGAGTGCGTTTGTGTACCTGAGTGCTTGAAGGAGCTGCCTTGCCACGCCCACCCGCAGGGTACTGAGACTGTTTGGATCATGTTCTGTGCGATGTGGTGAGTCGACTTCTTCATCATCGCCTGACTCATCATTGTCCTCCTCTTCATCATCGTCGTCGGGGGATTGCCAGTCAATGCTCTCATCTGCACTCTCTGCTCTCTCCTGGACTTGCTCCCCGTTTGGCATCGAGTACATCTCAGTATAAATCTGCAAGGCAAGAAATTAAACAAGCATCAATCAGATTCAAGGTCAACTGCAAATCACAATGAAAGACACTTGGTAACAAGGATCAGACCTTGTCCAGCTCGTTTTCAGCGTCGAATGGCGCAACTCTTCTAGACCCCTTGGGGTTATGTTTGTTTCCAGTAATGCTCTGCAGCCACTGTGCCATTGTCTCATCGACGACCTCCTCTGGGTGGACCCGAGCGGTGTCACTAGCACCCGACTACATCCACATTGGATGATCACGAGCTTGGAGAGGCTGGATGCATCGACTGAGAAACACCTCCAACAAATCCATGCTAGTCACACCGTCATGGACCAATTGAACTACTCGGTCGACTAGCATGGACACCTCTCCCTTTTCTGCTGAAGTCGCGATCAACGAAGAAGGTTGGCGGACTCGATCTAAGGTGAAGGGAGGAAGACCGGTCGACTGACCAGGGGTCGGAATATCTTGGCAGTAGAACCAGGTCGACTGCCACCCCCTAACCGACTTGGGAAGAGTCATAGGGGGAAAAGTACTCCTAACCCACATCTGAATGCCTAAACCCCCGCATATTTGGATCATGTGCGTCCTATCGCCAGTTGAACTCACCTTCTTCACAGATTGAGAACGGCAGGTGAAGATGTGTTTGAACAGACCCCAATGCGATCGGCAACCCAAGGAGTTTTCACACAGAGAAACGTACGCATCAAGATATGTGATGGTGTTGGGAGAAAAATGGTGAAGTTGGGCACCAAAAAAGTTCAAGAAGCCCCAGAAAAAAGGATGCGGAGGCAGAGTGAAGCCACGGTCGACATGAGTTGCGAGGAGGACGCACTCACCCTCTTGCGGCTGCAGCTCGATCTCGTTCCCCGGCAACCTCCAAGATCCATCAGCAATCAAGCCCGCGGCGGCCAGATCCTCCAGATCTTCTTTCCGAATCATGGACCGAATCCAGTCCCCCTAGATCCAACCAGGAGGCAATCCGGACCGTGACGACGACCCCCGACTCGTCTTCTTGCCCTCCGCCGTCGCCGTCACTTTCTTCGCGCTCTCCAGGGCCGCTGTCTTGTCCTTAACCATCGCGGTGAACTGCTCACGGACGGGGCGGCGGCGTCGAGAGTGGAGGAAGACGCAGTGGAGAAACAGAGGAAGAAGAAGGGGAATAATGCACACTGTGCAAATGCATCGGCCTCGACGCCTTTCATGGGCCTGCTTCCGAGTGGCTGACTCATGAGCCCGAGCAATCCAGCCAAATCCCGCAACATTCGCGTGCCCGATACGTGGCGAAAAAGGTGGCGACAGAATCGAGGCGCCCCTGTCTATCCACCCCGCTTACTGTGGCGAGATGGAGTTATATTTGCTAACCTGCGCGGTTTCTCCCATGTGATCATAGAAACGGATTGCCTGGAGATTGTTAATGTCTGGAACACTCGTCACAATAGTTTTTCTGTTGTGGCTCCTTTACTTGTAGAAATTAGAGAGCTAGCTTCCTCTTTTTCTTTTTTCGATGTTTAACATGTAAACAGATCAGCCAATGTACCGGCCCATCTTTGTGCTAAACATGCATGCACACCGATGGTCATGAAAAGTTGGACTGGGTCTAGACCATCTTTCCTACTCACTAGCCTTTTGGTTGATGATGTTAGGAGCGCCTTTGTTGAATAAAAGCTCACAGATTGGAATGCAAAAAAAAAAAAGATCACTGCTGAGTGCCCAAGGTAGTTGGGCCTGTACGGATCGCTCCACCTAGCCCAAGTTGTAATAGCTAGTTGATGTATCTAGAGCGTCTGATTTTGCTCAAAAAAAGAAAACCTAGAGCGTCTGATCCCATTTAAAAAACCTGGACCCTCGGCCAGGATCGGGGGCTAAGAACCAGGGCACATTCCACTAGCACACTCCGCCTTTTCGCCTAGCGATGAGATCGTCACAGTTAACCTAACATTGCTTGAGGAGGCGATCCAAAGAGACATGGCTGCGCGTCGGAGCCGGCGGCGCACCACCAGCGTGTAGTTTACGGATCTGAGCGTTGCCTGCCAGGTGCCCAGGTCAATGTCTTCCGCTGTACGTATCACTGATCATTATGCTTCTACAGTTTGGTGATGCTCTGGTGGAAATCGTGGCAAGTAGTTTTGGGTTGAATTGTAGGATGGCACAATAAATTTGCACAACTAGTAGGAGTAACTTTGCACTGTTGCAGATTTGATTTCAAATCTATGAAGAATATTTTGCATAACATTTTTATTGATTTGCTCCTCTTATCTTAACTTATTGGATACTGCTATTTACAGAATAATAATATTACCATTAAGCAGTCCAAGAACAACTATGCATTTTGGATCAAATTTCTCTTAGCACTATTCATGGAGTCATTGTGTTCGAACTTTTGGTACCTGAAACCATATAACTATGCTCCATCTTCTAGTAAGCTTGACAATTAACATGTCTTCGTATTTCCAAGCATGTCTTGTGATAACGATCTTCATATATGTTCTATCTATACATAGGCTACTTATAAGATCACAATGACACAGATATCAAGTGTTCACCAAAAACATTTTTGTATATAAACGTGTATTGATTATTATTAAGGGCCCCAAAATTTAGTTTCACCCCGCCCCCCCCAAAATCTCAAGACCGGCCCTGCCTAGTGGCAGCCTCCTACTATGTGGCTTGACCAACAACATTCTCTTCTTTTGTTATTTATACATATATAATATGTAGGAAGGAAAAAAAAACTTGACAATGGTATGTGGCTTGTAATCTTAAAAGCTTATGACAGTCTCTTTTGTACAAGGTGCATCTTATTAGTAGTTATTATTACTATGTTATTGGTGTTGTTATTCTGTTAGTTTTTTTTCTGTTGTTGTTGAGCGGAAATCTGTAGTATAACATTAAAAGCTATAAGCGCCAAAGAAAGGGACAAAGACTCGAAAGTGTTCTTCTGCTCCCGAGCTCAAATGAAAAAAAGTGTTCTTCTGCTCCCGAACTGAAAAATCGAAAGAAAATGAAAAAAAATTCTGATTTTTTTGTGGTATCCTTTGACAATTTTTTCTATGCTTGAAAAGTTTCGTCACGAAATGACATTCGTGGAAGTCATGAAAATAAAATAAAATCAGTACTCCAAAATGCTTTCAAAAATACCAATTTTGGAGTATCAATTTTGTTTTTTGCCACGACTTCCAGGAATCTTCATTCATGATAAATTTTTGCACCCACATAAAACATTTGTGAAAGGTTAAAACAAAAAAAATTCAGATTTTTTTGATTCTTTTTTACCAATTTTCCTGATTTTACTGTTCACCAGGAGCATTTGAGCTCGGGTGCAAATACTCCACGTCCGCAAAGACTGAGCTATCCATGCGGCGACCTTGAATGCCTATCTTCGACCAATACGGTTCCGTGATGTGATGGCGCTGTGCTCGTGCGGGGCTGTGGCGTTGGCGCTGCGCACACACGG
>NC_041389.1:5382681-5388128 GCF_002162155.2 Triticum dicoccoides
CACGTAGGCCTGCGGGTGTTCGGCTTGAGATTTTAAAAAAACATGGCTTCATGGTCGTGCTGCTTGAATGAAAACAAAAAGACCAACTAAAATGAACATGGTTGTTCCTTCAATCTTTCATCCGGCAGAGGGCACTGACGTTTGGTCTCTTCAACACCTAAAAAAGGCAGCGTTATGTCTACCTACTTCAACCAAGTGGATTATTGATACCTTCCATGGAGCCTTCACTCGACTTGTCATCAGGAAGATCGTGGCGGTAGGAACTACCTGTCATCAGGCTGGATTGCCCAAGGGGGGTTGGAATGACATTTCCGTGGAGCTATCAGGGAGGGCGAGATGCGAGTAGTTGTAACTAGACCACCCCGTAGATGTGTGAGCTACGGCTCATGTGTTTGATGTTATTTGCTTTCTTGTAATATCAAATGTGGTTTTGGGTTCTTTACCGACCCCTTAGAGAATAAACTTACCTAGCTGCAGAGAAATCAAAACAAATGAGCATCAGAACTAAAAAAAAATCACTTCTCAAGAACTTCAACGTAAATATTCCTTACAAGTGTTCACCAAGAAAGAGTGCGACGGGCACGAGCGTCCTCCTTCTCACCTTGGATGACTCAGAGTGCGCTAGCGCATGTTGCTAGCACTCTTCGGCCCTTTGCCAGCTGACGTGGTCCAGCGAAGCCTTGGCTTTTTCATCAGAAGCCTTCTTGACAACTTGATGATGTGAGCTCGAGGTCAAGTTTGAATCAGCTTACTCTCGAGACATATAAAATGTTAAGTTTATAGTGGGCTTTTAGTTTATGTTGCCCCCATGGTTGGTTGAAGTACCAACCATTGGTGAACCATCAACTGTTGATTGTGATTTGTGACGACATACGGAGTTAAGGAAACACTTGCAAATTTCATTCCTGAATATTGGTTGAAGTATCACTTCTGTCCATAAAATGTCAAACGGTCCAACCCATTCTCACTTGGACTTTCACCATTGGGCTATTTTAATCCCTTTGGTTAAGCAGCCATGGTGATGTGTGCATCCAGTTAGTATGAACTTTCACCATTTGGCTATTTTAATCCCTTTGGTTAAGCAGCCATGATGATGTGTGCATCCAGTTAGTATGAACTTTCAATACTGGGCTATTTAAAACCCTTTGGTTTAGGACCCATTAAGCGTCGCGTGAAGGGAGGCCAACTAGCTATGCCACGTGGCGCAAGCTGGTTGGCCCCGGTGAAAAAGCTTTTGAGATATTATTTTAGATGGAGGTGAGGAATTTTTAAGGTTATTTTTTCTTTTTAGATGGAGGTGATGTCCCCCACACTTTTTTTAAATGGAGGGCTATGCAAAGCGGCGCTCGCTGGTAGGCTGCCTTGGTGGTTTTTCCTTTTCTTTTTTACTTCTTTTTCTAAATGGAGGTGAGGATCTTTTTAAAATGTTTTTCTAGATGGGGGCGAGGACTCCATGTATTTTTTAAATGAAAACATACGCATAACTTTCTTTTAAGCGGCACCACAGGGTGGTGTCCCAACCACTAGTGTGGTTGTAAGTGTTGTCAGGTTGTTGTGTGCGTCCAGCCAACAGAATAACCAATTACAGTTTAAACAAATTGGCCCGCTCATCAATACTCCATTTCAATGATGTTCTTGGATACCTTAAATAATCTTTTGGGAGTAATTCACACGCCAGATGGTTGTGTGCGTCCCTATCAAAACAACTTATGTAAATCAGTCCCATGAAGAAAATAGCTTCCTGGTTAGATATCTTAAGGTCTAGCAATCAAGTTCTTTCTTCTCTTCTCTTTTATTCCATCCGTTCCTAAATATAAGTCTTTGTAGAGATTCCATTATGGACCACATATATAATCAAATTCTTTTTTATAACTTTTTAGAGACACCCTACTTCCACTTGCTTCGACTTTCTGGAATTTTCTTTTTCATGTTCAATTTGCATCCTTTTGGGGAAACTAAAGTTAAGTTAGATCAAGTTTTCTTACAATATACGGAAAGAGTCAAAAGATAATTAATGTATTATATTTAACAATGTTTACTTTCTTGCATTATATCCAAAATGACAAGAAAATGAACTGTACTCTAGATTTGTTTTCCCTGCCATGTATTAAAAGCCCAAGTAGAATTATGCCCTACAAAAGTTCAAGATGTTTTTTTCACTAGGCCGAAGTTTAGTGATGAATATTGTTTTCTTTTTTCAATTTCCTATTCCATTCAATATTTTTGATAAAGAGAATATATAAATATAAAGGGTACATTCCCAGAAATTAGGATGAGCTCATGACATCACTATATACACTTAGCTATCTCCCAGTCATTGACTTCACTTTTATATGTGTCATAGCATAGCGTGTACTACCATCTTCTCATAATTTATACCCGCAAGGCATGCTATTATAAATTCCATTTTGTATGATCACATGATTTATGACGTACTCAGCACATAGCTTATAAGTAAGGCTGCTCGCCTGGTACTCCTGCTATCAATGTTCCATTGCGACACCTCACTATGAGCTCAGGAAACACGGGTTTGCACGGCATCTGAAGAGAATCAACCTTCTGATTGAGGTGCGCACATACTACCTTTGTGTTCTCTTTTAATTGAGTGAATTCTCTTCTCTTCTTCAGCCCCTTGGATAGCTCTAACGGAGTTGGCCCACCCGCGTTTGAGTCCGCTATGCTAGGGTGCTATCCACAGTTTAATTGTGGAGAATTCTCGTCTGAATGGGTTAAGAGAGGGATTCTTCCCCCACTGCCCGACGTTTCTTATTACTACAACAAATCACCAACTTAATTGGTACATGTAGAAACAGCGCTCGACCGATTGTTTTATTCATACCATCAACATCTTGTTGTGTCATGTCCACATCTGCGAAATCAACTACAACCATATCGACAGTTCTGCTAGGGGGAAAACTATGATTTTCCTTCATTAGCTTATTCCTGATTTCCCCCCTTTTTTTCCTCGAAAAGGGGGTTTACCCCGACCTCTGCATCAGAAAAATGCATACAACCATATTGTTAATAAGCAAAAGGTTCAACAAAGGTCTCGTAGTCTCATACAAAAGAACAAAGAGCTCAACACGGAGCACGAAAGCACGAAAAAGGGATAGCCACAACCGGCAGGCAAAACAGATAGGAAACTAAACACTTATCCTATTACATGACCACCATCCAAACCGGTTGAAGATAGCCCGAGCTACCGTCTCCCATCGGATAGAACCAGTAACCAAATGCTCCTTGACCTTCGTCGGAGTGAGTAGCGACCACATACAGATGAGTGTAGTGGCCCTGAAGATAACCTGCAAGAAATGAAAATTTGTTATTCTGTTAAAAACCAAATCATTTCTGCAATTCCAGATTGCCCAGAGTAAAGTACATACTCCTACTCGGATATGTCTCGCTGTTACTACGTCAATCCCATCTAGCCACGTCTCAAATAAAGTGTTGATGGAATTCAAAGGCGTTATATTAAAATCTATGTGGATAGACCTCCACAAAATCTTTGCCAAAGGGCAATCAAGAAAAAGGTGTCTGATTGATTCATCACTATCACAAAAACTACATCTTTTAGAGCCCGTCCAGTTGCGCTTCGCCAAATTGTCCTTAGTTAAATGACTTGTTTGTGGACAAACCACATAAACACTTTGATTTTTAAAGGCACTTTGACTTTCCAAACATGTTTCGAACTAGGAATGACGCTATCATTGATAATATCCAAATACATGGATCTAACTGAAAACTCTCTATTCTTAGTTAGTTTCCAGCAAAATCATAAAGATGATTTTATCATCAACATACTGTAGGATAGACACTCCCCCGTCAACCAAATGCAGGACGAGGCCACCTACCTGACCATCATCCTTGGCCCTTCCTATTAAGATTGTCAACATATCCACGACAATATTGAACAGAATCGGTGACATCGGATCTCCTTGTCGCAGGCCCTTGTGAGTCTGGAAATAATGACCTATGTCATCATTAACCCTGATTCCAACATTGTCTTTTTGCGTGAACGAATCTACATGTTCTCTCCAGGCCTGATCGAAACCTTTCATACGCAAAGCCTGCTGAAGAAATGGCCATTTGACCTTGTCGTACGCTTTCTCAAAATCCACTTTGAAAATCACCCCATCAAGTTTTTTCGTGTGGATTTCATGGAGCATTTCATGCAAAACCACAACCCCTTCTAGGATGTTTCTGTCTGGCATGAAAGCAGTTTGGGACGGCTGCACCACATAATGCGCAATTTGTGTGAGCCTATTAGTCCCAACTTTGGTAAAGATTTTAAAGCTAACATTAAGAAGACAGATCGGCCGAAATTGCTCAATCTTCACAGCCTCTGTTTTCTTAGGAAGAAGCGTGATAGTGCCGAAGTTCAAGTGAAACAACTGCAACTGCCCCAAGAAAAGGTCCTGAAACATCGGGAGCAAGCCCCCCTTAATAATGTGCCAGCACTTCTTATAAAACTCCGCCGGAAAACCATCCGGTCCTGGAGCTTTATTATTTTTCATTTGGGAAATTGCTTCGAACACCTCTTTCTTCAAAAAAAAGGGCTGTCAAAATATCTTTCACATCAACTGTGAGCTGAGAAACATCCTCAACCCTCGACTCGTCCAAAGAAACAAAATTGTCCTCAGGAGGCCCAAAAAGTTGTTTGTAGTAATTTGTGATATATGCCTTTAGGTTCTCCTGCCCTAAAATCGTTCCCTCATCTTGCTCAAGCTGAAAGATTCTCTACTTTTGGTGCTTGCCATTCGCAATCATGTGGAAAAATTGTGTGTTATCATCCCCTTGGACGATTTTGCGAACTTTAGCTCGCAGAACCCACTTCAATTCCTCCTCACGGAGCAGTTCTTTCAATCTTAACTCCACCTCCACTTTAGTTTCCAGTTCTCTGGTATCTAATATGGAGGACTCCACTTTTAAATCTAGGGATTGAATAAGCAAAAGGAGCCTTTCTTTCTCAGCCTTATAAATCCCACCCAGATGCTTAGCCCAACCCCGCAAGAATTGTCGTAAATGCCTGATCTTATTTTGCCAACGCTCAACATTCGTTCTCCCTCCTGAATCTTTCGCCCATTCTCTTGCTATTAGATCCAGAAACCCTTCTCTTTCAAACCATGCTGATTCGAAAGAAAACGTACTCCTGTTCCCCACGTGCGTTGCCTCACCTGAGTCTACCAACAATGGGGTATGATCAGAGATTGCACGTGAGAGTGCTTGGACCGTCACAAGGGGAAACTTTTGTTCTCACTCGACGCTCGCTAGGACCCGGTCCAGCTTCTCAAAGGTCGGGATCGGTAGTGTGTTAGCCCAAGTGAATTTTCTATCAGAAAGCTCAATCTCTCGAAGGTCTAAGCTTTCAATAATTGTACTAAACATAAACGACCATCTGTCGTCAAAGTTATCATTGTTTTTTTTGTCTCGTCTACAAATGAAGTTAA
>NC_041389.1:5388527-5394342 GCF_002162155.2 Triticum dicoccoides
CTACCAGTTTCTGACAGGGCAATAAAATCCAATTTGTGATCAATAGAAGCATCCGCTAGAAACCTTCTTTTAGCCAAGTCCTTAAGACCTCTGCTATTCCAAAAAAATCCTTTCATCTTTCATCATGAAATTTTTTAGTTGTTCGGATCCTAGCACTTCTACGCACGGCCGACGCCGGATAAATCCTACGACTCCATTTGCGTTTAGGTTTGTTTTGTTCCTCTACCCGGTCCTCACAATCGAACTCGGTGGACACATCCACTTGGGAATCAGCAATAATGGAGTCCCTTGGGGAAATAGCATAGGAGTCCTCCTCATTCTCAGGAGGAGAGGGTGCCAGATCCGCATAAAAGCTATCAAGCACATTGACCCCCAGAGCATCAACATAAGAATCGTTCATAGGTTTAACAACCGCTAGGTTTCTAATCATCTCTAAAGCGCGCTCCGCTTCGAGATCCAAGAGATCATTAACCGACTCAACGACTTCATCGCCATTTCTACCCAGAGAAACACCCAACTGATTTGCGTTATGAATAATCTCATCATTAGAAAAAAGCAAGATAGAATTGAAAGTGTTGATTGACATACCAACAGTGACCTCAATATCACGAAGCTTGGCCGCCCGCATGGCGCATCGTAGCTGCATGTCATCAACGTCCGGCCGATCCTGTAGGTGACAGCTCATCTGTCGACCATCAGAGATCGGGTCCGGAATCCCTCCAAAAGTGATGATGTCATCGCGGGTGACCCCGTTCAGGGTAAGGCCTCCTGCCCAACCCCCAACAGGGCTCAACTGAGCTGGACCAGCCGGAGAGCTGCCCTGCGTCGGAAGCACCGACGAAGCCCCCTCAGCCATCACCGCCACCGGGCACGACACGCCCAGCAAGCTCAGACCAAGACCACCAGTTGGGACCTGAGCAAGCGTCGCCCCCTCCAGGGACAGCCGGGGAGAGGAAGAGGCGGGGGCCACCTGCCCGCACCCCCTCCCGAGCCAGTAGCTTCTCCTGCGCGTGGCGCGGCCACCAAGGGAGAGGTAAGGGCGGGGGCCTCCTTCCCACACCCCCTCCCGGAGAGTCACCTCCAGGTATGTGAAGAACATCCGCAACGCCGCCTGGCGTCGACGGACTCCTCATCCGCAGAGAAGCACCATCCCGATCAAGGAGAGATTTTTTCCTAGCAAAAGCTCCCTTAGACCTTAGGTATAACTCTTTTTGTTTGCGAAACTAGTAGAATCATGTGAAAATTCATGATTTCTCCTGATGCAATTAGGAATGCAAATTTGCGACCCTCGGGGTACCCTCGGACCCTTTTTAGTTCAACCAAATGAACTAAATTTTCAATAGATGTAACTTCTAGAAAACTAGTTCTAAATTGGATATTCGGAAACAAAACACAGGCGTTGATGTTCTGTTGCCCGGCCACTGTGTAATACATAAGCAGAACAAGTAAAACAGTTCCCCCGCAATAAAAAGAACAAGTAAGATGTTGCAACTGTTATCCTAATTTTAGAAGAACTCCAGTTTCAAACGAGACTGATTTTTTTTTCCAAATATTGTCACTCTCTCTCTCTCTCTCTCTCCAAATGTGAAAAAATACCAGGAATTACATAAGGAATCTCAGTTATGCTTGATGTCCAAAGAAGAAAACAAAGGAAGAAAAACCATGGTCTTTGTGTGTCTGTGTGAAGGGGGTGCAACGTACTCTTAAAAGTACACAGATAAACTCTGGCCCTTCATGCAACGGTTGATTCACCGTTAAACCATGATCTTTTATGGATAAGCGCAATCTTGGGGTTATTTTCCCATTCTCACATGGTGCAAACTGAGAAATCAACGGAATAGAAAATGTGGTCACCTTACAAATGAACCCACATTAGCTTTCTGATGTCACTGAATTTACTTATATGGATATATGCACATCTGACATAGTATCTCAAGTTCTAAACATACGTTCTTGTTTTTTGCAGCGCCAGACATACTGGGTACCTAGTTGCTGGTTACATAACTACTAGTGACGACATTATGGGCATGTTGGAAACTAGGGCCACATGGTTGGCCATAGCTATTTTTTTCATAACTGTTGTAGCCACCAAGATTTCAAGACGGAAACGCAATGTCCGCTCGTTGTCCACACCACTTCCTCCTGTCGTGAATGTCCTCACTCTCTTACCTTCGTTTTTTAACAATGGTTTTTGGGTTACAATCAATGATCTGTATACAAGGTTCGGCACTGTATTTACAGTAAATTTGTTTGGACCAAAGATAACCTTGTTGGTTGGACCGGAGGTCTCAACTCATTTCTTCCAAGGGCTGGAGTCAGAGATTAGCTTTGGTAATTTCGCTGAGGTCACCATTCCACTATTTGGCCAAGAAGTTCTTTATGGTGTAGATCCCGCAACTCGTAACGAGCAAGTAAATTTCATTGTTGATGTATTAGAGCCATCCAAGATGCGAAGCCTCGTTGATCCCATATTTCATGAAGTAGAGGTACATCTAAAAGCAATATTCACTTTATTTTGACTCCCTATGGCTTTTCTTCAATTTTGCTATTTATTTTTGTGGTTTCATATATTCGACAATACACCTCTTCAACAGGCAGTTTGCTTGCGTAAATTCCATTACTTAAACTAAGTCAGTACTAAGTTGACTACATGTGTTTCCACAAAAAATAAATACACATGTATGACTTGGTTTCGGCCAGGGGATGCAAATTTGGAACCAAAAGGGCACCCTTGTACCCTCCTTAGGCCCTGTTTGTTTCATAAGTCCTATGACTTTTTCTAGTCCCAACTAAAAAGTCCCTAGTCCCTAAAAAGTCCCTCCCTGTTTGTTTTCAGAGACTAAAAAGTCCCTAGTCCTTTCCTAGAGGTTATTAAATGACCATGTTGCCCCTAGTATATAGAAAAATAACAATCAAACAACACCATGGGATGGCAGGCCAATGAATGCATGCAGGGGCATTGTTGGAAAAGTCTCAAAAAAGACTCTCCTTGAGAGTCTTCTTCATTTAGTCCCAAATGCCTACTTTAGTCCCTAAAAAGTCCCTCCCGTTTGGTAAAAAAGTCTCTAAGAGGGACTTTTTCTAGTCCCTACACAAAAAAGTCCCTGAAAACAAACACCCCCTTAGTTCAACTAAGTGAACTAAACTTTCAGTATCTGTCATTAGCTTTGGATAGAAAATGTAAATGATAGGAGTAGTGATAGCATGCATGTGTGCCGCACTTGACTGATTGATTTCTAATACTTTTATGCAGACCTACTTTGCAAAGTGGGGACAAGATGGCACAGTTGATCTTAAACATGAACTCGAGCATGTTCTCATGTTTATATCATGTCGGTGCCTGCTTGGATATGAGATTCAAGAGACGATGTTGGAAGAAGTATACTCATTGTTCCATGAACTTGAGAATGGCTTAAACTATTTCAGTTACTTGTTTCCATATATGCCAACCCCGACAAACCGCCGACGTGACAAGGCACACATCAGGCTGAAAGAAATATTCAGTACAACCATTAGGTCACGCAGAAGCTCCGGCCGAGTCGAAGATGATGTAATGCAGAGGCTGATGAATTCCAAGTATAAAGATGGCCGCTCCACAACAGAAGCAGAAATTTCGGGCATAATCATGGCCCTCATCTTTGCTGGAAAACACCCAAGCTCTAGCTCTAGTATATGGGCGGGAGCTTTCATGCTGAGCAACACCAAGTTCTGAATGGCTGCTGTGGAGGAGCAAAAACATATCATTAGCAAGTATGATAATCAAGTAAGCTACAATGCCTTATTAGAGATGGATACCCTGCATAGTTGCATCAAGGAGGCAATTAGGATGCGTACTCCATCGCAAATGTTAACTCGCAAGGCACATAAGAAATTCAAGGTGCATACCCAAGAAGGAAAGGAATATCACATACCTGCAGGGCATAACATCGTAATCCCTACGGCACTCAACAATAAGCTGGCACATGTTTACAGTGACCCTCATGTGTATGATCCTGATCGGTTTGGTTCTGCAAGAGACGAGGACAAAGTTGGTGGCAAGTTCTCTTTCACGACATTTGGTGGTGGAAGGCATATGTGCCCTGGCATGTCCTTTGCTTACCTTCAAATGAAACTGATATGGAGCCATCTGCTAAGAAACTTTGATCTCAAACTAATATCTCCTTTCCCAGATGCAGACTTGAGCATGCTGGGCCAAGAGCCTAAAGGAAAACTAATGGTAAGTTATAAGAGACGTCGGTTGCTGTGCCGCTAGCCGTTGATAAAGTAGTAATATTAGTAACTATACCTAGTTAATATTAGTGTAGAATAAGAATTTGGGTGTGGAAAGGTTCGCCCCGAAGAAGGTTTTCCTGCTGTCTCCAAATTCAGTTAGAGTTGATTTCATTTACTCCAGGTTGTAATTGGACTTATAAGCCCTCCCTAGTCGGTAAATACATGCAGTCAAGTTGAATCTATTTTCGCTACCTCGTCTTCTCTCTCCTCTGCCCCTTGTGTTGCTGCCCTGACGACGCCTATCAACGATAGGTCGTAAAGTGTAAATTGTTGATAGATGCATGCAAGGCAGATTTCCACACCTTGCAAGTCCACCACAAGATGAACACATAGAAAACAACGATCCTAATCCAATCACTAAAAATTACCGCCTCTTTGTCTTTGGCTTCAAGAGCTGCTGACTTGCCTGACATTACACGCTTCAGAACCCTGCAATGCCGTTTAGTGTGCTTGGGACATAGAAGATTACCCTTGTCGTCCGTAGTGACCATCGGTGGATGGCTTTTTCAGGATGTCACCATCGGTGGTCACCTTTTTGCGAGGCTGCCACACGTTCTGGTCACCCTTGCCTTTTCCGAAAAAAGGTTTCCCCCGCTTTGTATACAAAGCAACCAACCGAACCATACATGGATAGGTGCTGGGGCGGAAGCAGCACAATCACGCCCAAAAGAAACGACAGATAAAAGCAAAAGAAACAAATGCCGACAACGGCGGATCAACAAAAACGAAGAAGCCTCGCGATCGAAGCGCCCACCAGGATCTTCCACTAGACTTCAAGACTCCGAAGCGCCGGCACCTATCAACACCTCCAAGAAGGATCGCGACGATGACGACGCTGCTGCCAAGGGTTTCCCCCGGTACACGACGAGGCGAGAGGAAGGGTAGCCCCGACGCCCTCCCGAAAGGTCAGGTGGCACCCACAGGCGCCACCGCGCCGGTGTTGGCCATGCCGACAGGGGTTTCCCCCGATCCCAACCCGCACCTCGGGCGCCCCGGAGCCTGCCACCAAACCAACCACCATCGTGCGCCAATGCGGTCTTGAGGCCCCCACGCCGTCTCACCACGGCACCGCGAAGTGAGGATAGCACGACGAAGAATCAGAGCCGGGACTAGGGCATCAGCACCATCGGCACGCGGGAGGGCCCCACCTCCACCGTCCGCGACGGTAGCCGTCCGGACGCAATAGCAGGAGCACACCAGGCTCGTGGGCCCACAAGCCCGGCCGAGCCCTCATGGGCCCGCAAAGCTCCCGCCTTCGCGCTGCTGCCGGCACGCCGGCGGTGCCGCCGCCCCAAATCCGAGCCGCTCGTCCTCCTCACCGCGTTGCAGACAACGAGGCCACGCCCAGGGACCGGCCCGCTAGGACCCAGATGGGGCCCTAAGGGCCCAGATCTGGGCCGAGGGCGCGCCGCCGGCCACCCTGTGCAACCAGGCCGCCCCGCCGCCAAAGGACGGCGCCACCACCGCGACGGGCCGCCGCCAGCTGCCTCTAGGTCGCTGGGCCGCCGTCAGCCGAAGGGCACCCGCCGCCAGCCCTGTTCCC
>NC_041389.1:5394723-5420403 GCF_002162155.2 Triticum dicoccoides
AGAGGAGAGCGGGGGGAGCTGCCCCGGCCGCCCCCCGGAGAGGCGGCGCGGGCGCGGGGTCGGGGGAGGGAGGGGAGGGCAAGTCGTCTCTCCTCCTCACGGGATCACATTACTAGTCACCCTTGCCTTTTCCACCACTCGGATTTGCAGCAGAAACTAACTCGCTCCGCTGAGACCATCATTGTCGTCTGATTTGCACTTGTTATTCGTGTTGCCATTGTTGTTATTTCTATTCTGGGCCGATTAGTTGTTTCTGTCTTGGCCTGATTGGTTGTCGTCATTCTTCTGATGGGGTTGTTGGCCACCTGATCCGGGGGGTGGGGTCACCCACCTCCAATATGCGGGCGACATCATAATTATGGTGGAAGGGTCGGCCCTTGACATAGTGAATCTTAAGTTCCTGCTCCTCTGCTCTGAGACTATGTCGGGACTTAAGATCAACTTTGATAAGAGCGAGGTCGTTGTGGAAATTGTAGGATGGGTATTATTTGTGTTGTTCTATGTTGTTGTTTTGATCTGACCCTTATGTGGGATATATATAGGAGTACAACGTGGGAAGAGGCTTGGAGTACAAGACAAGACATGATGTTTATAAACTAATTCTATCTCTATCCTAATCACGTTTATACTTCTAACATTCCCCCTCAGTCGTAGCGGGAGTGAAGCGGACGATTGCGACTGAATTTGACGTGTTTCGCTTCTATCGTCTTCTTTGCTGCACCATCATCAATTGCGTCTCTGATGGGTCGGCACCTAGGGCGGTGACTGTGTCCCCTTCTGGTGCCTTCCTTGTCTCTCCTCTCTTCCCTCCTGTAGTCATAGCGGGGGTGGCGTGAACGCTGGTGATGACGCGGATGCTGTTGACTGAAGTTGTTGCCGATATGTTGTTGTAGACGTAGCCATTAATGTCAATGTTGAGGTAGTCGATCATGGTGATGTAGTCGTGGTCGAGGTAGAAATGGTTGAGGTAGTCGTGATAGATGGTGTGGTCATCATGGATGATGAAGCCGCACAAAGCCGGAGGCGCAAAAAAATGTGCTATGACGGAGCTGCAGACGTGGATGATGCACCTTGCAGATGTCAGAGCGTGTCGTCGGCGATGAGTCCACCGGTTTTGCCAAGACCAGATGAGGCCCATCGAGCACACATCGGTTCTGCCAGAACCGTGTGGCCATGTATTGTCATCACTATAGTGACGCCGTGTCGATACAGTCTTGCCGTCGTGGATGACGTGGTTGATACCGTCGTCATGACGCGGTCATTGCCGTCGTCAACGTCGCGTCTTGCAGAAAAGTTTGTCAGAGGTCGCTAGGTGTCCATCTTGTGAACAAGGTGGCGGCAGTGTGTTGACGATGATGATGATGAAGACCATGTTGATGAAGACCTTGGCGATGGCGTCGCAGCGGCGTGTCGACGATGATGCGTCCCTCTACGGCGACTAAGTGTCGATGCCGTGCCTTGCTGAAGAAGTATGTTGGCTCGTAGCCTGGCGTAGTCAGACATCTTGATGTCGTTCGGCTCAATGCAGAGGCGTCGGTGTCGCCATGCAGAAGATGATGTAGCTCGGTGTTGGTGCAGGCGTCGGTGTAGCCATGCAGAATATGATGTAGCTCGGTGTTGGTGCAGGCGTCGTCGGTCTATAGTACGCGCATTGACGACGGCATCGTCGATGCGGTACGGGGTGTCGATGACGAACCGGTGCCGAGCCGCAGAATTGCCGTGTGAAGCTGAACCACCTCGGAGATCCCATCGTAGCTTTGCATAGCATGAGCATGCATACCTGATTTCTAGACACCACGTACTCGGGTCCTGGACTCGTGCACGGGAGCACCTCAGATCGGAGCAGCCCTGGTTCCTATTGGATCGGGATGATGCTCAAATCGGTGTGCTTGCTGTGCGCCTGATCGGACTGTTGCCGCCATGCTCCCGCGTGGTTGCTGATGCGGATCAGGCGAGTAGTCGGTCTTGCAGCCGTCTAGATGCACGCGTGGCGTCCGCTGATGAACGCCGGCTCGAAGCGTGCCGTGCACTGGCACTGAAATCTGTCGAGGAAGATGCGCATGATGGACATCCATCTATGAAGAATTTTCTCGGATAGAGAAGGTCAATGGATTTTTTTTGTATGCTAAGGAAAATACGATCTATTGAAATTTCAAAAACTGAAGTTGATCTAATCTAAGGAATTGATCTAATCTATTGAACTGATCTGGTGTCGCGCCCCCGGGGAGAAGAGATTAATCTCCCCGGGGGCGGCGCGCTGTGGAAGTGGTTGAGAAATCTAGGATCGACGTCGTGAGACTAATTGCTCTGATACCATATTGATTTCATGCTCCAGCCAACTCTATTGAATTCATGCTTCAGCCAACTCATCCAAAAGTCCGAACTGATGAAGGAAGGTGCGCAATATATTTCAACACTCCCCCTCACGTCTAGGCTATTTTAGTCCTTAGACGTGGTATTAATGTAGGCCGCGGAATCATTTTATTTGATACTACGTTGGCAGGGTCTTGAACTCAAGACGTCTTACCTTTGGTACCATGTGAAAATTGTAGGATGAGTATTACTTGTGTTGTTCTATGTTGTTTTTTTAGACCCTTATGTGGGGTATATATAGGAGTATAACATGGGAAGAGGCTTGGAGTACAAGACAAGACATGATGTTTATAAACTAATTATATCTCTATCCTAATCACATTTATACTTCTAACAGTCGTCATTATAGGCTTCCCGGCAGACGAGCAACAACGAATTGTGGATAACTTGAACTGCAGACTGACATCATTTCCCATCACCTACTTGGGAACGCCGATGGCCGACTCAAAGATTCTAATGAGTGCCTTTGATCCGTTGGTAGAACGAGTGGCGACGCGGGCCAAGCCCTGGCGCAGATGGTTTACATCCAAGGGGAGTAAATCGATCTTTATTTCTGCTAACCTTGTGAGTCTCCCCATGTTCTTGATGGGGATGTATATCCTACCAGAGGGTGTTCATGGTTCCTTCGATAAGGAGCTCGCGAGGTTTTTCTGGCAGGCCACTGACGGCCGCTAGAAGTATCACATGGTCAAGTGGGCAGATATCTACAGGCCTAAGGACAAGGGTGGGCTGGGCATTATGGTGTCCCGCCGCATGAACGTTGCACTATGCTGCAATGGGTATGGTGGATCATGCGCGGCGAGGGAGGACTGTGGCTACGGCTGATTCAAGAAAAATATCTATGAGGTGAACCCCTCCTGGCGTGCTCCCGGATGGGAGGTTCCCACTTTTGGTGATCTATCCGAAAGATAAAGGAGGAGATCCTCCTTGGGATCTCCTTTACTATAGTTAATGGGGACGGGACTCAATTCTGATTAGACCCATGGATGGGTACCGAGACCCTTAGGGTCGGATTCCCTGCCCTTTTCTCTATATGCACGGAGCAGTCTATCCTAGTTTCCGCGGCGTCACAATCGAGACAGTGGGATATCCGGTTCCGCCGGACGTTTGGGTAGGTGGAGCATGCCGAATAGACTAGACTGTTGGAGGCCTTGCCGCTAGGTGGCACATGAACGAAGAAGTGTCTGGAAAGCAAAAAAGATGGGGAAATTATTAGAGATTTGGAGCATTTCAGGAAGCAATACGCCATGGTTCTTGTACATCTGAGAGATTCAAATGGTCATGTAATTAATTCTCAGCTCTACGTGTTACTTGCAATGGTTCCATTCGTGAATTCTATGTACTTACAATATTCAACAATATGTTTCATACTCAGGTGGCTTCAGCCCTGCTTTGTCTGCGACAACGGAACACATTTCATGGGTAGCCAACGCAGTCATATCCTAATAAATCCACGGAAAATGGTGGAGCTTTTAACAGAACACCAGACCCATTTAGTAACCTTTTTGGTTATATTAATCCGGAGTCTGGATCCCAAGTAATGGAAATTATTGAGACTTCAAGGTCCAAAGCTAAAACGATGGTTGATGTCGCTGTTCAGGTTAGACAGTCACACTTGTATTTCTGTCAGTTTCATGTTATGCCACCCAGTTCAGGAGTCCTTGATGTTCTGAATATTACATATTCAGGCCTTTATATATTCAGTCCAGGAGTCTGCTTTACCCGCATAGTTAGTTATGTTTAGTCACTAGTAGAAAAAGGACCTTATGTGAGACACATTAGTCCCGGTTCGATTTTGGCCCTGTACTAATGGTATCATTAGTACCGGTTCGAACGGCTATGCATTAGTGCCGGTTCGTGTTGAACCTTTAGTACCGGTTCGTGCCACGAACCGGTACTAAAGGGGTGGTGGCAGGCTGGTGTTAGGCCGGGGCCCCACGAGCCCCTTTAGTCCCGGTTTGTGGCACAAACCGGTACTAAAGGGCCAACCTTTAGTACCGGTTCGTGCCACGAACTGGCACTAAAGGGGTCTAACCTATAGTCCCGGTTGCAGACATAAACCGGCACTATAGGGCAATTTTCAAACTTGAAAAAAAATCATAACTAAATCATCCTAATTCAGAAAAATACATATAATATATCAAAATTTGCAGAACAAATTTTCCGTTTTGACAATTTTTTAAAATCACAAAATTCCAAAGGGAAAGTAGAGTTTTTGGGCGTTTTAGATGTTTTTAGACGTTTTTAGCGTTTAGTGCTATGGTTTAGATTTCAAAGTTTAGGGTTAGGTTTTATGGTTTAAACCCTTAGTTTTTACTGTTTAGCATAGAGTTTTCGACGTTTTAAGTCCCGGTTTAGGGTTTAGGACAACTTTTGAAATGACAAAATTGTAAAAGGAAAAAAAGATATGCTCTAATTTATGTTTTTTTTAATTTTGGTTAAATCTTGTCAAACCGGTCAAACAACTGATTCAAGAAATATAGAGTGTTACTAAATAATTACGCAATAATATTAGTGTTACTAAATAAGTATCTCAGTTTTTTGAATTTTGGTCAAATCTGGTCAAACTGTGGTCAAACTATGGTCAAACTACTTATTCAAGAAATATTAGTGTTACTACATAATTTTTTTAGAATAATAGTTTCAAACTCAAACAGTGAAACGTGTGACTTCATGCTCAAGCTAAACTCCTGAGGGTTAATAGGATTCACATCTTACTATTATCAGGAAAACAACAAGTGTAGACTTGGAAACGTGGGAGAATAGAACCCGGAAGTTAAGCATGCTCAGGCTGGAGTAGTGAGAGGGATGGGTGACCGGCCGGGAAGTTAGGCGATTTGGAATGAGTTATCCACACTTGAGCAGTTAAGAGAGGTGATTAGAGACTAAATCATCAAATAATTCAGAAAAAATAAAAATAAAAAAAATCAATTTTTTTTCCAAAATTTTCAAAAAAAAAAACCTTTAATACCGGTTGGTAACACCAACCGGTACTAAAGGTCCCCTATACCAGGGCGCGAGCTCACGCCACGTGGTGGGCCTTTAGTGCCGGTTCGTGCCAAACCGATACTAAAGGGGGGGAGGGTCTTTAGTCTCCACTCTTTAGTGCCGGTTGCAAAACCGACATTAAAGGCCCTTACGAACCGGTTTTAAAGCTCCGTTTTGTACTAGTGAGTGTTGGATACATGGAGCATTCAGCTTGTAGAGTTGTTCCATGTCCTATTTTATTATGTCTTTGCAATCTCTGAAGTATAATTCTGTGCTTTGTTTCAATTAATGTTCATGTTGCTATGTGCCTTTTTTTCTGTGTAACCAGGCAATGTGCAAAGTAAGGGAAGGAGAGAACGCTTTTGCCAAGATAGGGGAAGCACTAGACAATCTGAACCTCCGTGGCACCGGCTCTGGTTCTAGCATACTAGGCATAAGGCGGATACCACCCGATTCGGGGCAGGCGAATTCAGATAACTGCGCCGCTGGCCGTTTCGACCCTGCTGCAGCAACCAATAACATTTCCAGTCCAAGAGTATTGCCCAACGGCAGCGACTCCGAAGCCCAGTTCCCGTCGGAGCTGGTTTCGTCCTATGTAGCGACCATCCTTATGATACAGGTAAGTAATTCATTCATTCTCGAGAATTCTTGAGTCAGAATGTTTCCTGGCAATCTTACGAATTCTAACAAATTTAGGATAACGCTAATGCCCACACGTGTGGTGTGAGCCAAACTCGCCCACACGCCCTATAACACACAGACTGCGTCATGTCATCGCATGCATGCATGTGAGAATCTTTTTAGATTTTCAGTTTTTAAAATGTTATATCTTTTAAATGAAAAATCTAATTGAAGATCCGTTTTCACCATCAAATCCCTCGCGGCGAGATCTTTGAAACTAGATCTCGTATCAATATATTTCGACGAATTTTTTTGGGTTAAAAGTTGCCATGTCTATTGCACATGAATTGTCATGATGTTTACACTGAAGTTGCCATGATATGTTTCAGTTATTTTCTTCTATATTTAAAATTAAATTTTGACATATTATAAAATGGGGAATTAAGAAACTAGACTTGCCATGAACAATAAATTAAAATTGCCATGATACATGCACTTAAAATTGCGATGGTTCATACAAAAAATAGTTTTCATGGTCAAAGTATTGGAATTTCCATCATCAAAAAACTAAAATTGCCATGCTCTACAAACTAAAATTGCCACATGGCAACTTTAGTTTAAGCACTATGACAACTACAGTGTAAACATCATGACAACTTTTGGGCAAAAAATATTTTCGTCAAAACATATCAATATGGGGTCTAGTTTTGAAGATCTCGTCGAGACAGATTCAATGGTAAAAACAGATTTTTAATTTGATTTTTAATTAGAAGATAAAACACTTTTAAGCCAAAAATCAAAAAAATTCCTGCTAGTGTCATCTGTTCATACGTGGCAAAATGAGTGGTGATGCAGGCGTGTGGACGATGTGCAAGATACCACACGTGTGGGCGTTAGTTTTTTCGCAAATTTAATGGGTTATCATTTGGATTCATCAGAACTGCACGGAGAAGCAGTATCACCCCGCAGAGGTGGCGCACATCCTCGACTTGGCGTTGTCGCGGCTGCAGCCGTGCAGCTCGCAGAACATGCCCATCTTCAGGGAGATCGAGATGTGCATGGGTATCATCAAGAACCAGATGCTGGCGCTGATACCCACCCCTAGTGGCTAGCGCTCATGCATGGCCGAACATTCTCTTCTTTTGTTATTTATATATACATATATGTAGGAAGAAAGAAACTTGACAATGGTATGTGGCTTGTATTCCAACAGCTTACAAGAGTCTGTATAAGGTGTACCTAACCTATCTTATTAGTTATTATTATACTATTATTGTCTACTCTCCCTTGATCTTTTTTCGAGCGTAAAGCTGTGGTAAAATATTAAAACCGACCAGTGGAAGGAAAGGGGCGCATGGCAACCTGAAAGAAGGTAAACGAAATATTTTAAAAAAAAATCGCAAAACCAAGAAGCCTTGCTAGGTGAAACATTGTCAAAGGTCTTTGCATTCCTTGGTTCCAAATATCCGAAGCAGCAGTAGCAGCTAGGGGGTTGAAGAAGAAAGACATGCTAAATTTGGTTTTGTGCTGAATGAAACAACCAGAACTTAGGACATCCACGGAGTCCCTCACTCAATCATCTCTGATCGTGATAAGATTTTCACCAGTGCCATGTGGCGTGACATCTTCAAGGTTGTGGGTTCCAAGCTCAGTTATAGCACCGCTTATCACCCTCAAACCGATGGTCAGGGCGAGCGGGTGAATCAATGTGTCGAACAATATCTTCGTTGTGCTGTTCATGACCGACCTGGCAAATGGAGGTCATGGTTGCCCATGGCCGAATTCTAGTACAATTCCAGTTTTCATACTTCTACTGGATGCTCTCCTTTCAAAGCTCTCTATGGTAGAGATCCTAACTTCGGTGGCATGCCTAATGTTTCGTTGGCTGTTGAGCATCTTCCTTCCGGTTTGGCCCTCCCTTCCCAGGATCATATTGAGCAGTTGCGTGCCCATCTACTCCGTGCACAAGAGCGTATGAAGAAAGAAGCTGATAAACATCGCTCTGAGAAGGTGTTTCAGGTGGGCGATTCTGTGCTCTTGAAGCTGCAACCATATGCTCAGTCTTCCATTGTCAATCGTCCCTGCCCTAAATTGGCTTTCAAATATTTCGGGCCTTTCAAGATTGCTACTCGTATTAGTGCTGTGGCTTATCGCCTAATTCTTCCGGAGGGTTGTCAAGTTCACCCGGTGTTTCATGTTTCCCAGTTGAAAGAATTCAATCCAAGTTTTGCTCCTAATTTTCAGTCTCTGCCACCTCCACATGTGTTCCAGGATTGTTCAGCTCAGCCATGCATCATTTTGCAACGAAGGATCGTTCAAAAAGGTAACGAACCTGTGGTTCAAATCCTTGTGCAGTGGTCATCGTTGCCGGAGGATTGTGCCACCTGGGAGGACTATTATGTTCTTTGCCGTCGTTTTCCAACTACTCCTATTTGGGACGAGGATCATACTGAAGGAGGGGCAAATGTCATGCCTTCTTTCGTTGGAACTTAGAAGCCTGACACTCAAGAAACGGATCCCGTCAGCCGTGATCCATTTGACAACTAACAGGTTCAGAGGCGCATCAAGGCAGGGTATGTGTGTGTGTGTGGGGCCTGCGTGCCAGCGTGTAAGGCGAGTGCGTGTACCTGTATGCCTATAGATAAGGACCAACAACCTGTACTGAGCAGAAAAGAAAATGAATGGAAACTGAATTCTGCATCTCATCCCCCGTTTTCCTCTGTTTCTCATCCCCTTCCTGTGATTCGCGTAGTGGGATACTACAGTATATAGCAATAGCAACCTAGGGATTTGACCGATGGGATCATCCGAAGCACGTACATACGGATATGTACTGGGATTTACTACAGTTGGGTGGGGAAAAGAAATCAGTTTTGTGCTAGGGTTTCGCCCTCGGATCGATCTCCCTATGCGAGAAAGAAATTAACGAGCTGGAGGAATGGCGCGCTGACCTTGCAGTAGCCGGTAGCGAGGTGGTACGGCGTACGGCGCTGACCTCTTGGTCGCCGGCGGCGTCAGCTGCGACGCAGCCGTGCGAAGCAACCGGCGGCGTCTCACCCTCTCACGCCGTGCGTGGGACGGCTGGCCGAACTGGGTCGTCTCGTCTTGTCTGTTCGTGCTGAGCAACTCGGCCGACTGGGCGCACCATTAACCAAAATCAGGCCCAATATACTTAATTGCAGGCCGACCCGTTGACAACCGCTTACACGAAAGTTGCTAGCATCAGATTTGTCTAGAAAAAAGGGGACGGTGACCTAGAGCGTTTTGGGAAAGTTCTAGAACCTTCACAAACCGGGTTTGTTTTCATGTTTTTTCTTGGAAAACGTTTGGTTAAACCGGCTGATAACACGAACGGACCCGCCACCTTTATAGACAACCACGTGTCCACGTGGGGATGGTTGCTTTTCTTTGTATCTCGCACATGTGCTAGCTCGTCCATGTGCTTCAACAGCTACTGCTGCTATGTGTAGCTTACCGAAATCACTAGTTAAGGAGTACTTTTTGCGGACATCACTCCAACTTTCCCAGGTTGTGACAAGTGGCGCGCTGCATGTGCGCTACTTGTCGCAACCTGAGAGTTTTCCCTTTTTTCGTAGATTTGTTTATTCAAAATGTTCCGTTGGATTCCTCGCGTCGAGATCTTCAAAACTAGATCCCATGTTGATAGGTGTTGACGAACGTTTTTTCCACGAAAAAACCGGACGAAAAAACCGACGAAAAAATCAAACCGGGAACACGTGTTTTTTTCCCTTTTCGAAAGAGGCACGCCCGTGCCTCTGACGAAATCACAACCGTGCCTCTCGCGGAAGCAAAATCGTGCCTCTCGTGAAATAAAAAAACAGAAAAAGCATTTTTTCCCTTTCCGAAAGAGGCACGCCCGTGCCTCTCGCGGAAGCAAAATCGTGCCTCTCGTGAAATAAAAAAACAGAAAAAGCATTTTTTCCCTTTCCGAAAGAGGCACGCCCGTGCCTCTCGCGAAAGCACAACCGTGCCTCTCGCGGAAGCAAAACCGTGCCTCTCGCGAAAGAAAAAAAAACAGAAAACACGTTTTTTTTCCTTTACGAAAGAGGCACGCCCGTGCCTCTCGCAAAAGCACAACCGTGCCTCTCGCGGAAGCAAAACCGTTCCTCTCGCGAAAGAAAAGAAGAAGAAAAAACGCGTTTTTTCCCTTTACGAAAGAGGCACGCCCGTGCCTCTCGCGAAAGCACAACTGTGCCTCTCGCGGAAGCAAAACCGTGCCTCTCACGAAAGAAAAAAAACAGAAAATACGTTTTTTTCGTTTTCAAGAGGCACGGCCGTGAAAGCACAACCGTGCCTCCCCCGAAAACAAAACCGTGACTCTCGTGAAAAAAAATGCTTTTTTTTGTGCAAAAAAATTATTTTTTTTCAAATTTTTTTTGGTCGAAAAGTTAGGGAAGACCGGTAGAAAACCAAAACGTCCAAAAAACCGAAAAAAACCCCGTCTAAAAAGCCGAAAACGCGTGCGGAAAAATAAAAAAACAAAATCAAGAGGGAGCGCCTAGAACGCGACACGTGGCAAATGGCTTGAGAGCGCGCCAAGTGGCGCTGATCGTTGCGAGGCTCCTGAAGAAGTGCTCGTTAATTAGTTGCTCCCCTAGCTTGCCCATGCGCATGCGGATACTCTGCGCACATTCTCTATCTCTTAGCCGCTCTCTGCTTTTTTTTATCAAAGAGGGGCTTCCCTTCTCCGATTTGCATAAAGGAAAACCAAGAACGGGCTACAAGATCCAGTTCACATCGCAACCAAGTTTAGCGCAGCCAACTAAAAGACTAGACACATTTCATGCTTTTTGTAGGTGCCCGAGGGCAGTGGACCTATGGCGGGCAATGGCACAAGTGTGGCGAATCCCTAACCTGGAAGCAGTTTGTAATACGGGTCCTGAATGGGTTCTTCATCTCATTGCGAGCTGCGATGAGGGAGACAGACTATGGCTACTCATGTTGTTATGGCGTTGTTGGTTCGTGCAAAATGAAATAGCACATGACAAACCAGCACCACCAATTGATGTCTCACGGAAGTTCCTACAAAGCTATGTAACTTCCATCTTGGGCATCCAGCAGTATCCAGCAGGGGATTGGGACAAGGGGAAGATGGTGATCCAGCAGGAGGGTGCTGAACAGCCCATATCACATGTGCAGAAGAAACTGAAGCCGGCCTGCAAGTGGAGCCCCCCGCCGGTGAGCTGGGCGAAGCTAAATGTGGATGGTTCTTTCAATCCGGATGATGGGACAGCAGGTTCGGGAATGGTGCTGCGGGACCACAATGGCGACATCATTTTTTCGGCTTGCAGATCCCTGTGGTCGTGCCCGGATGCCCTTCATGC
Source organism: Triticum dicoccoides (assembly GCF_002162155.2). Taxonomy (NCBI): domain Eukaryota; kingdom Viridiplantae; phylum Streptophyta; class Magnoliopsida; order Poales; family Poaceae; genus Triticum; species Triticum dicoccoides. The sequence goes on from NC_041389.1 coordinate 5,406,051, forward strand.
ATAGCTTGCAGGATGCATGGAAGGGCTGGCTCTAGCGCACCAGTGGACGGAACTTCCAGTAATCTTGGAATGCGATAGTCTCCATGCGGTCCAGTTGATCAATGCTAGGAGCAAGGATCGATCACAATATGCCATGGTCATTTCAGAGGTGAAGAGATTGATGGGTGAGCGGGAGTGTAGGGTTACTCACATTTCTAGAGAGCAAAATAATATTAGTCATGTGCTAGCTAACTTTGGGCGATCGGAGGACCAAACTGTGGTATGGCTCCGCTCGGGCCCGCTTAACATCCCTAGTATGTGTAGGCATGAAGTTACAGGCTCTTGAGTAATACACTCCTTTTCATCCCCACAAAAAAAAAAAAAACTAAAAGACTAGACAAGGACTCGAACATAAGGCAAAAGCGCTAGACTATCCAGCATCCAGGCCAGCCTAGACCACAAGGGTCAAAGGGTAGGCAACGCGCAAAGTGATCTGCAAAGCGCACGGTGATATATAGCAACCTAGGGCTTTGACCGATGGAATCATCCGAAGCACGTACGTACGCATATGTACTGGGATTTACTTACAGTTGGGTGGGGAAAAGAAATCAGTTTCGTGCTAGGGTTTCGCCCTCGGATCGATCTCCCTATTGCGAGAAAGAAATTAACGAGCTGGAGGAATGGCGCGCTGACCTTGCAGTAGCCGGTAGCGAGGTGGTACGGCGTACGGCGCTGACCTCTTGGTCGCCGGCGGCGGCGGCGACGCAGCCGTGCTAAGCAACCGGCGGCGTCTCACCCTCTCACGCCGTGCGTGGGACGGCTGGCTGAACTGGGTCGTCTCGTCTTGTTTTTTCCTGCTGAGCAACCGGGCCGACTGGGCACACCATTAACCAAAATCAGGCCCAATACGACGCTTAATGGCTGGCCGACCCGTTGACAACCGCTTAAACACAGTTGCCAGAATGCCAGTGGCGGAGCTAGCGTCAGATTTTTGTCTAAAAAAAAGAAAAAGCTAGCATCAGATTACGAGCATGCATCCTTTTCGCTCGATAGTGTCCTAGCACTAGTAAAAAACAGGGCTTTCGTTTAGGTCAGATAAGTTCATTAGTCCTAGTTCAGTCACGAACCGGGACCCATGGGGCATTGGTCCCGGTTCGTGAGGCCAGGGGGCCTGCCGGGCCTCGTGGGGGCATTGGTCCCGGTTCATCTGCCCTTTGGTCCCGGTTGGTGGGATGAACCGGGACCAATGGGCCTCGCTCCTGGCCCACCACCATTGATCCCGGTTGGTGGCTTAAACCGGGACCAAAGGGTGTCCTTTAGTCCCGGTTCAAGCCATGAACCGGGACCAATGATGTGCCTATATATACCCCCTCGCCGGCGAGCAGAGCACTCCAGCTATAGCTCACCTCCTATGCACATGAGGTGGTCGATGGAATGCCCGAGCCACACTACTTAAGCTTTCTGCTCTCCAAGCTCGACCTCCAAGCTCAATTTTCCTCAATATTTGTCTAGGTCACGTCTCGTCCCCGTCTTCACCGCTCTCGATCGCCGACACCACCGTGGTGAGCCTCTTGTTCTTATCTTCTTTCTGAAAGAAAAAAATTCTTACTTGTATGTTTAGATAAATACTTGTATAATTTTCTTACTTTTATTATTGCTTCTTATTATATAGTGTGATGGTTTTGGTATCCGCCCCCGTCGGCTCTCGTCCTGTCTACGATTCAGATGTGGCATATATATTATCTTTTATAACTATTTGGTTCATTTATTGTTTATGACAATTATGCCGACCAACGTGACATAGATTTTATTTATCTAGGAGGTATGTGAACCGAAAATTCCAACCGACCCTATTGTCGAGAGATTAAATTTAGTTGAAGAAGAAAACAATTTCTTGAAGGAAAAAATAAAAAAATTGAGGGAGAGAAGATGATATTGGAGTTGCATGTTGCAGATGTCGTCGATGATCACAAGATCAAGATGGATGCAATGCGCTTGAAGATTAGAAAGATTAGAAAATATGCCATTCATACCGAGATTTGGTATCATTACGCCGTTGGATCAATTGTTACCTTGGTTGCAATTATGATCGCATTTGTTTTCACATTGAAATGTTTTACATAGTTTCAATGTATGATTTAATTAATTAGATGATTTGGAGAGTTATATGTTGTTCAATGAGAACTATGTATATACTTTGGTTTTAATGTGACGATGAATTTCTATTAATTTGGTTACTTAATTATCTATTCATGATGTTCTATAATGATTTTTGACATACTTAATTATATATAATGCACGTAGATGAACCGGCAAAGGATGTACGGTGACAGACACACCTCCGAGTACATTAAGGGCGTGCATAATTTTCTCGAAGTGGCTGAGGAAAACAAGCTGAATGGTTTTATGTGTTGTCCATGCCCTATATGTGGGAATACGAACTCTTATTCTGACTCGAAAACCATTCACACCCACCTGCTTTATAAGGGTTTCATGCCACACTATAATGTTTGAACCAAACACGGAGAAATAGGGGTTATAATGGAAGACATCGAAGAAGAAGAGGACGATGACAACTATGTGCCCCTGAATACGGTGATGCTGCAACGGGGGTAGCTGTTGAAGATCAAGAGGAACCAGACGATGTGCCCGATGATGATTTCCGCCGAGTCATTCACTACAGGAATCAGCTACTTTGCCGTCCGCCAAGGCGGACGGCAAAGGCATGAATGGCGGACGGCAAAGGTCTTTGCCGTCCGCCACGGACGGCAAAAGTGGACGGCAAAGAAAGGGCCGGTAAAGAGCTACTTTGCCGTCTACTTTTGGTGGCGGACGGCAAAGGGGCCTTTGCCATCAGCGGCTGACGGCAAAGGGCATGGCTCTTTGCCATCTGCTGGCAGACGGCAAAGGGCATGGCTCTTTGCCATCTGCCGGCAGACGACAAAGACTGCAGTCTCTTTGCCATCTGCTGGCAGATGGCAAAGAGACCAAATAGGCATTAATTCTGTTTCTTCTTATATCAATTCATTTTCATAGAAAATCAAACACACACACACATACACACACCAATATAGCATATCCAACACATATTACCAATACTCATGAACACATATATATCCAACACATGTTATCAATATATAGTCATGAACACATATATATCCAACACATATCCATGAACACATATCCAACAAATATTACAAGGAATGATCTAAAACTAAATATCTATTTTCCTAAAAACTATTTTATTACTAAGATCTTCTCTGGATCTTCTTCTTTTCTTCCAACCTGCATAACAAAAACACTAAGAAAGAGAGAATGGGTTAGGAGTAGAAATGTAGCATTTCACTTGGTGAAATGCAATGCTGTAGGAACCAGTACTTGAGATCAAGATAATCTTAGTTAAGATCCTGATTTTCAAAGTGATGTTAATTAGAAAGCCAAATAGAGTAAACCAATACCAAAGAGCCAAAGGAGAGAACCAGCCAAGGACCCAATCAAGAAGCCACCACAATTAGAAGTTAGTTAAATGCCAACACAAAGACCACTATCAGTACTAGCTCCAGGAATTAAGCCAACTAAAAACTAGTGATTAAAGCTAAAGATTAGACTTCATCACCACAATCAGTTTTGTCCAGTGACAATAGGTACATGTCACTGTGCAACGCCAAAAACAAAGCTCCAGGAGGAGATATACATCACAACCAGCCAACCAGACCAAGTCCCAACACATCTAGCCACAAGCAGCTTAGAAGAGGTAACCATTAAGGAGAGGTACAGAAGACCTCAAGGTATACTTGAGGGATTATGTGCTCAGACAGCCTGGAAGTGCCAAGGCTAGTTCATCACAGCACATGGATAGCCACATGTAAATTAAGCCTAAGAGAGGGGGGCTCAGACTAGCATCACTGTCCAAATCAGATGTAGTATCTATCTTATCAATAGAAGACTAGGAAAGTAACAGCCAAAACCAAGTATAGCATCTGTTCATAGGCTATTAGAAAGAGACAAATAGGAATAGCCAAACCAAGTGGTATCTGTTCATATCAGTATTAGAAGTAAAATAACTACGAACAAGTGAGTACCTGTTCATGAGTAAAGTTACTGACCAAGGTAACAACTCCAGGATCAAATACACAGAACAGAGCAGTACAAGAGTATATATACTTCACAAATACACATAGATGGTCACTGACCAAAACCCTGACACAGCAAGAATCCATCACAGAGAGCTCCAATACAAGTTGATGCTCATCTACAGCAGCTAACCACAGCTAATAGAGCCTCACATCCAACAAGATCAAATGCTACAGCTATGCGTTAGAGAGATCAGGAGGGGAGCAAGGACAAGCTCACCAAGAGGAGTTGTAGCCGAAGCAGGATGCAGCCACACCATCACTATGGTGTGACCAGCATCACAACCAACACCAACACAACAAGTCGGAGCTTGCCAGAGAGCACCACAACGGCGGCGCCAGCGAGAGCACGGGCACGAAGGTGCCAACCAGGGGCACCGCAGCACGGAGGCGCCACCCAGGGGCACCACCGCGCCACGGCACATCCAGCACCGCCGGAAGATCCTCACGGCGACCGAACCTAAGTGCACATCCAGCAATGGACAGTACTGAGCCACAGACAGAGCAAGCGAGCAGGCACGGAAAAAACAGGGCGGAGGAGCGGGACTCACGCGCGCTAGAGCTCGTCGGGATCGGGATCTCCGGTTGCGGCCGCGGCGAGCCAGAGCAGCGCCACCGCGCAGATCCCCAGGGCCCACCAGCGCCCCATCCCCGCCTCCCGGCCGGCCTCAGATCTCCCATGGCGGGCGGAGCGCAGAGGAGCTCGGTGCTCGGCTCCCATGGCGGAGGCGGATCTCGAGGTCGGGGCGACCGGCGACGAGGCTTCCGCGGCGGGGCGGCGAGCTTGTGGGGAGGTGGCGGCGCGCGACATGACGCAGGCGGCAGCACGAGGCGGTGGGGCTCCTGGGGTCCGGTGAGGCTCCTGAGGTGGCAGCACGCACCGGCGGGAGGAGGCGAGGGGGTGCAGTGGCGCGGGGTCGAGGAAGGCGTGGTCGGGAGGCTCTTGGCTGTGGGGCGGGCGTCGTCGAATCCCGCCGGAATCGGCCGGCGTAGCTTCTCGTGGGAGGGAGAGGGAAAGACGAGCGGGAGAGAGAAAGAGAGGGGTGGGTCAGAGAGATAGGGGCGGAGAGAGAGAGGGGATAGAGATAGAGGAGGTGGGGCAACGGTTTTTTTACCGCAAAAAAAAGATAGCCCCCTCTTTGCTGTCCGCCAGCAGATGGCAAAGAATCTTTGCCGTCCGCGAGCAGACGACAAAGAGTGGGCGTGGACCGTCGCAGTATACAGGCATCCAGTGGCACCTCTTTGCCGTCCGCTGACAGATGGCAAAGAATCTTTGCCATCTCCCAGCTGACGGCAAAGAAATGACAGATGACAAAGACCTTCTTTGCCGTCTGCCAGTTCTTTGCCGTCTGTTGTTTGGTAGCTGATGGCAAAGACCTTCTTTGCCGTCCGCAAGCAGACGGCAAAGATCTGGCAGACGGCAAAATCCCTGATTCTAGTAGTGATTGTTGATGCAAGGAGACAGTGCGAAAGTCAAAAGAAGAAGCTGAAGTTCGATCGCATGTTAGAAGATCACAAAAAAGGTTTGTACCCCAATTGTGTAGATGGCAACACAAAGCTCGGTACCATACTGGAATTGCTGCAGTGGAAGGCAGAGAATGGTGTGCCTGACAAAGGATTTGAGGAGCTACTGAAAATATTGAAAAAGAAGCTTCGGAAGGATAACGAATTGCCCGACAGTACGTATGCAGCAAAGAAGGTTGTATGCCCTCTAGGATTGGAGGTGCAGAAGATACATGCATGCCCTAATGACTACATCATGTACTGTGGTGCGTGACACGTCTCCAACGTATCTATAATTTTTGATTGTTCCATGCTATTATATTACCTCTTTTGGATATTTATGGGCTTTATTTTACACATTTATAGCATTTTTTGGACTAACCTACTAACCGGAGGCCCAACCCATATTGCTGTTTTTTTGCCTATTTCAGTATTTCGAAGATAAGGAATATCAAACGGAATGAAACCTTCGGGAGCGTGATTTTTGGAACGAACATGATCCGGAGAGCTTGGAGTGCAAGTCAAGAAGCTTTCGGGGGCCCCACGAGATAGGGGGCCGCGCCCCCCCTGTATGGCGTGCCCCCTGTCTCGTGGGCCTCTCGGGCGGCCACCGACGTACTTCTTCCTCCTATATATACCTACGTACCCCGAAAACATTCAGGAGCACCACGAAACACAATTTCCACTGCCGTAACCTTCTGTATCCGCGAGATCTCATCTTCGAGCCTTCCCGGCACTCTGCCGGAGGTGGAATCAACCATGGAGGGCTTCTACATCAACATCCTTGCCCCTCCGATGAGTTGTGAGTAGTTTACCACAGACCTACGGGTCCATAGTTATTAGCTAGATGGCTTCTTCTCTCTTTTTGGATCTCAATACAATGTTGTCCCCCTCTCTTGTGGAGATCTATTCGATGTAAAATCTTTTTGCGGTGTGTTTGTCGAGATCCGATGATTTGTGGGTTTATGATCAAGTTTATCTATGAATAATATTTGAATCTTCTCAGAATTCTTTTATGTATGATTGAGTTATCTTTGCAAGTATCTTCGAATTATCAGTTTGGTTTGGCCTACTAGATTGGTCGTTCTTGCCATGGGAGAAGTGCTTAGCTTTGGGTTCAACCGCACGGTGTCCTTACCCAGTGAAAGAAAGGGTTGCAAGGCACGTATTGTATTGTTGCCATCGAGGATAACAAGATGGGGTTTATATCATATTGCATGTGTTTATCCCTCTACATCATGTCATCTTGCTTAATGCGTTACTCTGTTCTTATGAACTTAATACTCTAGATGCAGGCAGGAGTCGGTCGATGTGTGGAGTAATAGTAGTAGATGCAGGCAGGAGTCGGTCTACTTGTTATGGACGTGATGCCTATATACATGATCATGCCTAGATAATCTCATAACTATGCGCTTTTCTATCAATTGCTCGATAGTAATTTGTTCACCCACCGTAATACTTATGCTATCTCGAGAGAAACCTCTAGTGAAACCTATGGCCCACGGGTCTATCTCTTATCATATTTGCTTTCAATCTACTTTACTTGCATCTTTACTTTTTGCATCTATCTTATAAAATACCAAAAATATATTTATCTTATCATACTATCTTTATTAGATCTCACTTTCGCAAGTGGCTGTGAAGGGATTGACAACCCCTTTATTGCGTTGGTTGCGAGTTCTCAGTTTGTTTGTGTAGGTGCGTGGGACTTTTGAGGAGCCTCCTACTGGATTGATACCTTGGTTCTCAAAACTGAGGGAAATACTTATGCTACACTTTGCTGCATCACCCTCTCCTCTTCGAGGAAAACCAACGCAAGCTCAAGACGTAGCAAGAAGGATTTCTGGCGCCGTTGCCGGGGAGGTCTTCGCTCAAGTCAAGACATAACAAGTACCCATCACAAACCCATCTCCCTCGCATTTACAGTATTTGCCATTTGCCTCTCGTTTTCCTCTCCCCCACTTCACCCTTGCCGTTTTATGCACCCTCTCTTTCCCAATCTCCTCCTCTCTTTTTCGCTTGCCGTTTTTCTGTTTGCTTGTGTGTTGGATTACTTGTTGCCATGGCGCAAGATAATACCAAATTGTGTGACTTCTCGAATACCAATAATAATGATTTCCTTAGTACTCCGATTGCTCCTCTTAATTGAGTCTTGTGAAATCAATACCGCTTTGCTGAATCTTGTTATGAAAGATCAATTTGCCGGCCTTCCTAGTGAAGATGCCGCTACTCATCTAAACAATTTTATTGATTTGCGTGATATGCAAAACAACAAATATACGGATAACAATATTGTCAAATTGAAGTTATTTCCGTTTTTACTTAAAGATCGTGCTAAAGTTTGGTTTTCGTCTTTGCCTAATTAAAAATAGTATTGATTCTTGGAACAAGTGCGAAGATGCTTTTATCTCTAAGTATTTTCCTCCCGCTAAGATCATCACTCATAGGAACGATATTATGAATTTTAAACAACTTTATCATGAGCATGTTGCCCAATCTTGGGAAATAATGAAATTGATGCTTCGCAATTGCCCTACTCATGGTTTGAATTTATGGATGATCATACAAATTTTTTATGCCGGTTTAAACTTTGCTTCTAGAAATCATTAGATTCGGCCGTGGGAGGCACGTTTTTGGAAATCACGTTAGGAGATGCTACAAAATTGCTTGATAATATTATGGCTAATTATTCTCAATGGCACACCGAAAGATCTTCTAATAAAAAAGTGCATGCTATAGAAGAAATCAACGTTTTGAGTGGAAAGATGGATGAACTTATGAAGATGTTTGCTACTAAAAATACTCCTCTTGATCCCAATGATATGCCTTTGTGTTCTTTGATTGAGAATAATAATGAATCTATGGATGTGAATTTTGTTGGTAGGAATAGTTTTGGAAACAATGCTTATAGAGGAAATTTTAATGCTAGACCGTTCCCTAGTAATCCCTCTAATAATTATGGAAATTCCTACAATAATTCTTATGGTAATTTTAATAAGATTCCCTCTGATTTTGAGAATAGTGTGAAAGAATTTATGATTTTTCAAAAGAATTTTAATGCTTTGCCAGAAGAAAAATTGCTCAAAGTTGATGATTTGGCTAGGAACGTGGATAGACTTGCGCTTGATGTTAATTCTCTTAAACTTGGATCTTCTTCTCCTAAGCATGATATCAATGAGTCTCTCAAAGTAATGAGAATTTCCATTGACGAGTGCAAGGAAAGAACCGCTAGATTGCGTGCTAAAAAAGAAAGCTTTATAAAAGCGTGTTCTTCTAGTTTTTGTGAAAATAATGATGAGGATCTTAAAGTTATTGATGCGTCTCCGATTAGATCTATGTTTTGCAATATCAATTTTTATGATTATGGGACTGATGATGAATCAACTTTGCCTAGAAGGCGTCCCAAGAATTTGGAGTCTTTAGATCTTGATGCTAAATTTGGTAAAAGTGAGATTGGAGAATCTTCCACTTCTAATAATGTTGAATCCACTATCTCAGATTTCAAGGAATTTGATTATGATAATTGTTCTTTAAAAGGTTGTATTTCCTTGTTGCAATTCGTTGTTAATTCTCCTCATGCTTATAGTCAAAACAAAGCTTTTACCAAACATATCGTTGATGCCTTGATGCAATCTTATGATGAAAAACTTAATTTGGAAGTCTCTATACCTAGAAAACTTAATGATGAGTGGGAACCTACTATAAAGATTAGAATTAAATATTATGAGTGTTTTTCTTTTTGTGATTTGGGTGCTAGTGTTTCCACGATTCCGAAAACTTTATGTGATATTCTAGGTTTCCATGATCTTGATGATTGCTCTTTAAATTTGCACCTTGCGGATTCCACCATTAAAAAGCTAGCCTATGGGAAGAATCAATGATGTTCTTATTGTTGCAAATAGAAATTTGGTGCCCGTAGATTTTATCGTTCTTGATATAGATTGCAATCTTTCTTGCCCTATTATTCTTGGTAGACCTTTCCTTAGAACGATTGGTGCGATTATTGATATGAAGGAAGGGAATATTAGATTCCAATTTCCATTAAAGAAAGACATGGAGCACTTTCCAAGAAAGAAGGACAAATTACCTTATGAATCTATCATGCGTGCTACTTATGAATTTAGTGCCAAAGATGGCACTCGTTAGATCTATCTTTGTTTTTATCCCTAGCTAGGGGCGTTAAACGATAGCGCTAGTTGGGAGGCAACCCAATTTTATTTATGTTATTTGTTTTTTCTTCTGTTTAGTAATAAATATTTCATCTATCTTCTGTTTAGATGTGTTTTTATCTTTTAAATAGTGTTTGTGCCAAGTAGGACCTATAGGATAACCTACGATGATAGTTGATTTGATTCTGCTGAAAAACAGAAACTTTGCACGCACGAATATAATTTTGTTAAATCACAGGAATGTTCTTTTGCGTTGATTCTTTTTCTGCTGTTAAATAAACAAATTGTCCAGGACATCCTATTTTGGTAGGATTTTTAGAGTTCCAGAAGTTTGCGTTAGTTACAGATTTCTACAGACTGTTCTGTTTTTGACAGATTCTGTTTTTCGTGTGTTGTTTGCTTATTTCAATGCATCTATGGCTAGTAATTCAGTCTATGAACCATAAAGAAGTAGGAATACAGTAGGTTTAACAACAAAATAAATCAATAATGAGTTCATGGCAGTACCTTATGTGGTGGTTTTGTTTTCTTTCACTAACGGAGCTTATAAGATTTCCTGTTGAGTTTTGTGTTGTGAAGTTTTCAAGTTTTGGGTAAAGCTTTTATGGACTATGGAATAAAGGGTGGCAAGAGCCAAAGCTTGGGGATGCCCATGGCACCCCAAGATATTCAAGAATAGCCAAAAGCCTAAGCTTGGGGATGCCCCGGGAAGGCATCCCCTCTTTCATCTTCGTTCATTGGTAACTTTACTTGGAGCTATATATGTGTTTTGCTTGGAGCGTCGTGTATTATATTAGTCTTTGCCTTTTAGTTTACCACAATCATCCTTGCTGTACAAACCTTTTGGGAGAAGCCTATTTGATTAGAATTTGCTAGAATACTCTATGTGCTTCACTTATATCTTTTGAGCTTGATAGTTTTTGCTATAGTGCTTCACTTATATCTTTTAGAGCACGGTGGTGTCTTAATTTTGAAGAAATTGTTAGTCTTTCATGCTTCACTTATATTATTTTGAGAGCCTTTTAGAACAACATGGTATTTGCTATGATCATAAAGTTGGTCCTAGAATGATGAGCATCCAAGTTGGGTATAATAAAAACTATCATAGAAAGTGAATTGGATGCTATGATCAATTTGATACTTAATAATTGTTTTGAGATATGGAGGTAGTGATATTAAAGTCATGGTAGTTGGGTGATTATGAATTTAAAGAATGCTTGTGTTGAAGCTTGTGATTCCCGTAGCATGCACGTATGGTGAACCGCTTTGTGATGAAGTTGGAGCACAATTTTATTTATTGACTGTCTTCCTTATGAGTGGCGGTCGGGGATGAGCGATGGTCTTTTCCTACCAATCTATCCCCCTCTCCTCTTTGAGGAAAACCAACGCAAGCTCAAGACGTAGCAGTGCGCACGAGGATTTGAACGCATGCCCGGTATGCGGTGCATTGCAGTATAAGATCAGACGAGATGACCCTGGTGATGTTGACGACGAGCGCCCCCGGAAGAGGGGTCCTGCCAAGGTGATGTGGTATGCTCCTATAATACCACGGTTGAAACGCCTGTTCAGAAACAAAGAGCATGTCAAGTTGATGCGATGGCACAGAGAGGAGCGTAAGAAAGACGGGAAGTTGAGAGCACCCGCTGACGGGTCGCAGTGGAGAAAAATTGAGAGAAAGTACTGGGAGGAGTTTGCAGGTGACGCAAGGAACGTATGGTTTGGTTTAAGTGCGGATGGATTAATCCTTTTAGGGAGCAGAGCAGCAATCACATCACCTGGCCCGTGACTCTATGTATCTATAACCTTCCTCCTTGGCTGTGCATGAAGCAGAAGTTCATTATGATGCCAGTTCTCAATCAAGGCCCTAAGCAACCCAGCAACGACATTGATGTGTACCTAAGGCCATTAGTTGAAGAACTTTTACAACTGTGGATTGGAAACGGTGTACGTGCGTGGGATGAGCACAAACATGAGGAATTCGACCTACATGCGTTGCTGTTTGTCACCATCAATAATTGGCCTGCTCTAAGTAACCTTTCGGGATAGACAAACAAGGATACCACGCATGCACGCACTATTTAGATGACACCAAAAGTATATACCTGGACAAATGCAGGAAGAATGTGTACCTGGGGCATCGTCGATTCCTTCCGATCAACCATCAATGTCAAAAGAAAGGCAAGCATTTCAAAGGCGAGGCAGGTCACCGGAAGAAGCCTGCCATGCGTACCGGTGATCACATACTTGCTATGGTCAATGATTTAAAAGTAATCTTCAGAAAGGGTCCCGGCGGACTATCTGTTTCGAATGACGCTGAGGGACGTGGACCCATGTGGAAGAAGAAAACTATATTTTGGGACCCACCCTACTGGAAAGACCTAGAGGTCCGCTCTTCAATCAACGTGATGCACGTGACGAAGAACCTTTGCGTGAACCTGCTAGGCTTCTTGGGCATGTATGGGAAGACAAAAGATACACCGGAGGCACGGGAGGACCTGCAACGTTTGCACGAAAAAGACGGCATGCCTCCAAAGCAGTATGAAGGTCCTGCCAGCTACGCTCTTACCAAAGAAGAGAAGGAAATCTTCTTTGAATGCCTGCTCAGTATGAAGGCCCCGTCTGGCTACTCATAGAATATAAAGGGAATAATAAATATGGCAGAGAAAAAGTTCCAGAACCTAAAGTCTCATGACTGCCACGTGATTATGATGCTACTACTTCCGGTTAAATTGAGGGGGCTTCTACCGGAAAACGTTCGATTAGCCATTGTGAAGCTATGTTCATTCCTCAATGCAATCTCTTAGAAGGTGATTGATCCAAAATCCTACCAAGGTTAAGAAGTGATGTGGCGCAATGTCTTGTCAGTTTTGAGCTGGTGTTCCCACCATCCTTCTTCAATATCATGACGCTCATCCTAGTTCATCTAGTCGACGAGATTGTTGTTCTGGGTCCTGTATTTCTACACAATATGTTCCCCTTTGAGAGGTTCATGGGAGTCCTAAAGAAATATGTCCGTAACCGCGCTAGGCCAGAAGGAAGCATCTCCATGGGCCATCAAACAGAGGATGTCATTGGGTTTTGTGTTGACTTCATTCCTGACCTTAAGAAGATAGGTCTCCCTCAATCGCGGTATGAGGGGAGACTGGGTGGAAAAGGCACGCTAGGAGGGGACTCAATAATATGTAGGGACGGGCATTCTTGGTCTCAAGCACACTACACGGTTCTACAGTATTCTACCTTGGTGACCCCGTATGTCGATGAACACAAGAACATACTGCGCTCCAAACACCCGGACCAGTGTGACGATTGGATTACATGTAAACACATCAGGAGTTTCGGCAGTTGGTTCCAAACATGTCTCAGGTGTGATAACACTGTTTCTGATGACCTATACTCATTGGCGAGGGAACCATCTTTGACTGTAATGACTTACAAAAAGTGGTGTCCGCTTTGATGCAGCAACCAAGAGGGGAAAGGACACATATTATGGTTACATAGTGGAAAAGAGACCTTTGGTCCCGGTTGGTGCACCAATCGGTACCAAAGGGGGGCATTGGTACCGGTTGGTGCCACAAACCGGTACCAATGCCCTGGGTATATAAGCAACACTTGTGAAGATTTCGTTTCAGTTCTTCTTCCCACTGCCACGACGCCGCCGCCAGGCTGCCCCTCTGCCCCGACGATGCCGCGCCCCTACCTCTGGCGCCCTTGTCACCGCGCGTGCCCCTACCACGACGCCGTCGCTGGCCCCAGCCCCGACGCCGTCGCCGCACGCCGCCCCTGCCTTGACGCCCTCGCCGTGCTGCCCGTGCCCTGATGCTGTCGCCGCGCTGCCCCTCGCTGTCGCCGCCCCGTTTCGCGCCGCCTCCTGCCCCGACGCCGTTGCCGCGCCACCCCGCGCTAGGTCCGGCCGACCTCCTCCATATATGCATTTTTTTCATATATGTTGATGATGATATGATGATGTTGATGATTTTTTTTCATATATGTATAATTTTTTATTTAAGTTGTTAGTAGATATCGATTTTATATGATGATGTTATATATGTTGAAAATAAGGATAATGATGATGATATATGAAAACTAGCTTGGTCAATTTTTTGTACTAGATGATGATATATGAAAACTTTTTTAGATTTATATATATATGATGATGATGTAATTTTGTTCGATGATATATGATGATGTAATTTTGTCGATATACATACCCTCTCCCCGATAACTTCGACATAAGGGGGGGGGGGTCGATATACCCCCTCCCCGATAATATTTTTTTCTATGTATATGTCGTCGTTGTTGATATACCCCCTCCCCGATAACTTCGACATGAGGGTGGGGGGGGGTCGATATACTCCCTCCCTGAGAACATTTTTTCTATGTATATATCGTCGTTGTCGATATACCCCCACCCCGATAACTTTGACATGAGGAGAAGAAGAAGGAGAAGAAGAGAGGAGAGGAAGAAGAGGAGAAAAAATAATAATAAGAAGAATAAGAAAAAAAGAGAGGAGAAGAAGAAGGAATAGAGGAAAAGAAGAGGGTCGAGGGTCGAGGGTGTCGGAACGAGGG
>NC_041389.1:5420748-5433463 GCF_002162155.2 Triticum dicoccoides
GAGGGGTCGAGGGTCGAGGGGTCGAGGGTCGAGGATTGCCGAGGGGTCTATGTTTGCTACTATTAATATATCCATCTCTCATGTTTGTATATTAATTGCCATGTTGTAATATTTGCAGAAACTGTGGATCAACAAAGAGACTTCGAACAAGAAGAGATATTGGGAGACATAATCTGCGACGGAGGTGATGTCTTGTTGTTTCTCAACAACCTCGAAGAAGGTCTGGAAGGAGAAGCATGCTACAGTGATCAAACAATGGAGGAGGAAAGTCATGATCATGATGGTAGCTCCGGCGACCGTGATGACGGCTCCGGTGACCGAACGGAGTCGGGCTCATGTTTGTATATCAATTGAGCCTGTGCTGACTAGCTAATTGATGCATTAATTGTTTTGGTACGTACATATATTAACTCTTTTTTCTTCTTTTAGAGCCCTCTGGATCAAGCAAAACTTCGGTAATGAGACGAGGCCCGAAGAAAAAGTTGTGCCCGCATGAAAGGTTCACGATCATAGAAATCATGTGCGATGGCCAACCGATTAAACCCTCCTGACCAAGGAAGCATTTTCTGCTGAGTGCGGGGTTCTTGTTAGGGACATGATCCCGATCAACATCGAGCAATGGAATCAGCCTAACAAGGAAGAGCTTCAAGTTTCTTTTGTCGGAGATAGAAAGGAAGCTTATCTTTGGACCGCGCTGAAGGTAAATTTCACCCTACCGAAAGAGGAGGATCCGGAGAAGCAAGTTATAGAGCCACTGATCAAGTCTCATGCTCTCAAGAAGATGGCAGGTCTATTCAGGAGGTGGAAGAATGAGTTGAAATCAATATATGTCGACCAAGACAAGACTCCAGGATTCACCGGCCGATTTGAGAAGATAAAAGATCACTTGTCCGCATTTGTAGCCCACAAGACATTGGAGATGAGTAAGAAGATGTCAGCAATTAACAAGATAAATGCTACAAAGAAGGAGCATCACCATCGCATGGGGTCAGGTGGCTACCTCAAAGCCCGGCCATTGTGGGACAAGGCTGAGCAGGACCTGATTGCTAAAGGGGTCGAACCAGAGACATTGCATTGACTAGACCGTTCAAGGACTTGGTTCTTTGGGGTTGGGGAAACTTTGGACCTTGAAACAGGGAAGTGCTATTGGACGGACGAGCAACTTGCAACACCCATCACGAAGTTTCAGAAAGCAATCAAGGAAGTGCAGGAAGGGACGTTCGTTCCCGACAGAGAGAACGACGAGATCACAAGGGCCCTCGGGAATCTTGAGCACCCTGGACGAATACAAGGCACGCCAGGCTATGTTGCATGGAAGGTAAGGTTTCCCGATGCAGGCGGTTACAAAACCCAAGAGAGGAGGAGGAAAGTGGAGCAAAGTAAACTGCAGCAGCTTAAGGCAAGGGTACGAAAGCTAGAGGAACGACAAGATGTTGAGAACCAGCTGCGAGATCCTGCCCAAGAAGCTATACCAGAAGCTACCCCGCCATCTCAGTGGAGAAGCAGCGTGGCTTCCACCGAGATCGTTCAGCAGCCTGACTTGACGGGTCCTAGCTACCCCGTGGATTTTATCACAGATTCACACCAGTGCCACCTTATGACACAATGGCTTTAGCTCAAAGTCAAGGCGGCTGTCGGCTCTGTGTTCCCTCCTTCACCCAGAACAACTTTTCAATATGGTCCGATTCCACAAGGCTATGCTGTTGTGATGGTGGACGAAATAACGGAGGGATTTGAGGAGCTCCAGTTTCAGCACCCTACAGGTGATGGATAGACTCAGCTGGGTCTTGCTATGAAGACTCCGTGTCTATGCCGGAAGGAGCACATCAACCTTCTGAACTTCACGGTTGCGCCGAGTAAGCTGGGCACTCCGCCTCCTCCTCCTCCTCCTCCGGCGAGTGATCACGGCACTCCGCCTGCTACTCTGGCGCGTGACGGCGGCACTCTGCCTCCTTCTCCGCCTGCTCCGGCGCCTCCTAGCTGCCCGCCTCCTCCTTCACCTCGCCGGCAACGACGGAACACAAACGCCGCCGCTTCGGCTGCTCCGGCGCGTCGGACCACTCCGCCTCCTTCTACTACTCGTCAGCAGCAATGGAAAAGAGCCACTGCCGCTCCGGCGTCTAGTAGTATAGCCAGAGGCAGGAGGCAATACAGATTTGGTCCATCTCCCAAGTGTTGGGGAACGTAGCAGAAATTCAAAATTTTCCTACGTGTCACCAAGATCTATCTATGGAGAGACTAGCAACGAGGGTAAGGAGAGTGCATCTACATACCCTTGTAGATCGCTAAGTGGAAGCGTTCAAGTGAACGGGGTTGATGGAGTCGTACTCGTCGTGATTCAAATCACCGATGATCAAGTGCCGAACGCACGGCACCTCCGCGTTCAACACACATACAGCTCGGTGACGTCTCCCAAGCCTTGATCCAGCAAGGAGAGAGGGAGTGGTTTAGGAAGACTCCATCCAGCAGCAGCACAACGGCGTGGTGGTGGTGGAGGAGCGTGGCAATCCTGCAGGGCTTCGCCAAGCACCGCGGGAGAGGAGGAGTACTTGTGAGAGGGGGAGGGCTGCACCAGAACTTAGTCTAAAGCTCCCATGCGCCTCCCCACTATATATAGGGGTGGAGGGGCTGGTTTCTTGCCCTCCAAGTCCATTGAGGCGTTGGCCAAAGTGGGAGGAAAGAAATCCCATCATTTCCTTCCCCACCGATTGTTATCCCCCCTTTTTAGGGATCTTGATCTTATCCCTTCGGGATATGATCTTATTCCTTCTAAGGGGGGATCTTGTTGCGCCTTGACCAGGGGTGTGGGGCCTTGCCCCCACTACCCACGTTCATGTGGGTCCCCCCATGCAGGTGGGCCCCACTCCGGAACCTTCTAGAACCTTCCCGGTACAATACCGAAAAAACCTGAACATTTTTCGGTGGCCAAAATAGGACTTCCCATACATAAATCTTTACCTCCGGACCATTCCGGAACTCCTCGTGACGTCCGGGATCTCATCCGGGACTCCGAACAACATTCGGTAACCACATACAAACTTCCTTTATAACCCTAGCGTCATCGAACCTTAAGTGTGTAGACCCTACGGGTTCGGGAGACATGTAGACATGACCGAGACGTCCTCCGGTCAATAACCAACAGCGGGATCTGGATACCCATGATGGCTCCCACATGTTCCACGATGATCTCATCGGATGAACCACGATGTCAAGGACTTAATCAATCCCGTATACAATTCCCTTTGTCTAGCAGTATTGTACTTGCCCGAGATTCGATCGTCGGTATCCTTATACCTTGTTCAATCTCGTTACCGGCAAGTCTCTTTACTCGTTCCGTAACACATCATCCCGTGATCAACTCCTTGGTCAGATTGCGCATATGATGATGTCCTACCGAGTGGGCCCAAAGATACCTCTCCGCTTACACGGAGTGACAAATCCCAGTCTCGATTCGTGCCAACCCAACAGACACTTTCGGAGATACCTGTAATGCACCTTTATAGCCACCCAGTTACGTTGTGACGTTTGGTACACCCAAAGCACTCCTACGGTATCCGGGAGTTGCACAATCTCACGGTCTAAGGAAAAGATACTTGACATTAGAAAAGCTCTAGCAAACGAACTACACGATCTTTGTGCTATGCTTAGGATTGGGTCTTGTCCGTCACATCATTCTCCTAATGATGTGATCCCGTTATCAACGACATCCAATGTCCATAGCCAGGAAACCATGACTATCTAGAGGCTCACTAGGGACATATTGTGGTCTATGTATTCACACGTGTATTACGATTTCTGGATAATACAGTTATAGCATGAATAAAAGACAATTATCATGAACAAGGAAATATAATAATAACTAATTTATTATTGCCTCTAGGGCATATTTCCAACAGTCTCCCACTTGCACTAGAGTCAATAATCTAGCTCACATCGATATGTGATTAACACTCAAGGTCACATCCCCATGTGACTAACACCCAAAGAGTTTACTAGAGTCAATAATCTAGTTCACATTTACCATGTGATTAACACTCGATGAGTTCTGGATTTGATCATGTTACGCTTGTGAGAGAGGTTATAGTCAACGGGTCTGAACCTTTTAGATCCGTGTGTGCTTTACAAATCTCTATGTCATCTCCTAGATGCAGCTACCACGCTCTATTTGGAGCTATTCCAAATAACTGTTCCACTTGGAGCTATTCTAAATTGTTGCTCCATCATACGTATCCGGTATCTCTACTCAGAGCTATCCGGATAGGTGTTAAGCTTGCATCGACGTAACCCTTTACGACGAACTCTTTTACCACCTCCATAATCGAGAAAATTCCTTAGTCCACTAGTTACTAAGGATAACTTTGACCGCTGTCCTGTGATCCATTCTTGGATCACTCTTGTACCCCTTGACTGACTCATGGCAAGGCACACTTCAGGTGCGGTACACAGCATAGCATACTATAGAGAGCCTATGATAAAAGCATAGGGGACGACCTTCGTCCTTCCTCTTTCTTCTGCCGTGGTCGAGCTTTAAGTCTTAACTTCGTACCTTACAACTCAGGCAAGAACTCCTTCTTTGACTGATCCATCTTGAACACCTTCAAGATTATGTCAAGGTACGTGCTCATTTAAAAGTATTATTAAGCATTTTGATCTATCTTATAGATCTTGATGCTCAATGTTCAAGTAGCTTGATCCAGGTTTTCTATTGAAAACACCTTTCAAATAACCCTATATGCTTTCTAGAAATTCTACATCATTTTTGATCAACAATATGTCAAGAACATATACTCATCAGAAATTCTATAGTGCTCCCACTCACTTCTTTGGAAATACAAGTTTCTCATAAACTTTGTACAAACCCAAAATCTTTGATCATCTCATCAAAGTGTACATTCCAACTCCGAGATGCTTACTCCAGTCCTTAGAAGGATCGCTGGAGCTAGCATACCTTTTAGCATCCTTAGGATTGACAAAACTTTTCTGATTGTATCACATACAACCTTTCCTTACAAAAACTGGTAAGGAAACTTGTCTTGACATCCATCTGCCAGATTTCATAAATGCAGCCAATGCTAACATGATTCCGACGGACTTTAAGCATCGCTACGGATGAGAAAATCTCATCGTAGTCAACTCCTTGAACTTGTGAAAAATTCTTCGCCACAAGTCGAGCTTCATGGACGGTGACATTACCGTCCACGTCCGTCTTCTTCTTAAAGATCCATTTATCTCAATGGCTTGCCGATCATCGGGCAAGTCCACCAAAGTCCATGCTTTGTTCTGATACATGGATCCTATCTCGGACTTTATGGCTTCTAACCATTTGTCGGAATTTGGGCCCACCATCGCTTCTCCATAGCTCGTAGGTTCATTGTTGTCTAGCAACATGACCTTCAAGACAGGATTACTGTACCACTCTGAAGTAGTACGTATCCATGTCACCCTACAAGGTACGGTAGTGACTTGATCCGAAACTTCATGATCACTATCATAAGCTTCTACTTCAATTGGTGTAGGTGCCACAGGAACAACTTCCTGTGCCCTGCTACACACTTGTTGAAGTGATGGTTCAATAACCTCATCAAGTCTCCACCATCCTCCCACTCAACTCTTTCGAGAGAAATCTTTCCTCGAGAAAGGACCCGATTCAAGAAACAATCCATATTGCTTTCGGATCTGAATTAGGAGGTATACCCAACTGATTTGGGTGTCCTATGAAGATGCATTTTATCCGCTTTGGGTTCGAGCTTATCAATCCTGAAACTTTTTCACATAAGCATCGCAGCCCCAAACCTTTAAGAAACGACAACTTAGGTTTCTCTAAACCATAGTTCATATGGTGTCATCTCAACGGAATTACGTGGTGCCCTATTTAAAGTGAATGTGGTTGTCTCTAATGCCTAACCCATGAATGACAGTGGTAATTCGATAAGAGACATCATGGTACCCACCATATCCAATAGGGTGCAACTATGATGTTTGGACACACCATCACACTATGGTGTTCCAGGCGGTATTTATTGCGAAACAATTTCCACAATGTCTTAATTGTGTGCCAAAACTCGTAACTCAGATATTCATCTCTATGATCATATCATAGACATTTTATCCTCCTGTCACAATGATCTTCTACTTCACTCTAAAATTACTTGAACCATTCAATAATTCAGACTTGTGTTTCATCAGGTAAATATTCTCAACAACTACTCGAATCATCTGTGAAGTAAGAACATAACAATATCCACTACATGCCTCAACACTTATTGGATTGCATACATCAAAATGTATTTCTTCCCACAAGTTGCTTTCTAGTTCCATTTTACTGAAATCGAGGATTTCAGTCATCTTGCCCATGTGGTATGATTTGCATGTCTCAAGTGATTCAAGATCAAGTGAGTTCAAACGGTCCATTCGCATGGAGTTTCTTCATGCATATACACCAATAGACATGGTTCGCATGTCTCAAACTTTTAAAAAACGTGTGAGTCCAAAGATCCATCAACATGGAGCTTCTTCATGCGTTTTTCACCAATATGACTTACATGGCAGTGCCACAAGTAAGTGGTACTATCATTACTATCTTATATCTTTTGGAATGAAAATGTGTATCACTACGATCGAGATTCAATAAACCATTCAGGTTCAATACTAATCTTGATGGTAGAGGGAGCGTGCGATGTTTGATCACATCAAACTTGGAAACACTTCCAACATATATCGTCAGCTCACCTTTAGCTAGTCTCCGTTTATTCCGTAGCCTTTTATTTCGAGTTACTAACACTTAGCAACCGAACCGGTATCTTAATACCCTGGTGCTACTAGGGGTGCTAGTAAAGTACACATTAACATAATGTATATCCAATATACTTATATCGACTTTGCCAGCCTTCTCATCTACCAAGTATCTAGGGTAATTCTGCTCCAGTGGTTGTTCCCCTTATTACAGAAGCACTTAGTCTCGGGTTTGGGTTCAACCTTGGGTTTCTTCACTAGAGCAGCAGCTGAATTGCCGTTTCATGAAGTATCCCTTCTTGCCCTTGCCCTTCTTGAAACTAGTGGTTTCACCAACCATCAACAATTGATGCTCCTTCTTGATTTCTACTTTCGTGGCGTCAAACATCGCGAATATCTCAAGGATCATCATATATGTCCCTGATATATCATAGTTCATCACGAAGCTCTAGCAGCTTGGTGGTAATGACTTCGGAGAACCATCACTATTTCATCTGGAAGATCAACTCCCACTCGATTCAAGCGATTGTTGTACTCAGACAATCTGAGCACAAGCACAACAATTGAGCTTTTCTCCTTAGTCTGCAGGCTAAGAAAATCATCGGAGGTCTTATACCTCTTGACGTGGGCACGAGCCTGAAATCCCAATTTCAGCCCTCGAAACATCTCATATGTTCCGCGATGTTTCGAAAACTTCTTTGGTGCCTCAACTCTAAACCGTTTAACTGAACTATCACGTAGTTATCAAAACGTGTATGTCCGATGTTCACAACATCCACAGACGAGGTTTGGGGTTCAGCACACTGAGCGGTGCATTAAGGACATAAGCTTTCTACTGTCCGCATAATCGCTACTGTCAACTTTCAACTATATTTTCTCTAGGAACATAACTAAACAGTAGAACTAAAGCGCGAGCTACGACATAATTTGCAAAGAGTCTTTTGACTATGTTCAAGATAATTAAGTTCATCTTATGAACTCCCACTTAGATAGACATCCCTCTGGTCATCTAAGTGATTACATGATCCGAGTCAACTAGGCCGTGTCCGATCATCACGTGAGACGGACTAGCCAACGTCGGTGAACATCTTCATGTTGATCGTATCTACTATACGACTCATGCTCGACCTTTCGGTCTCCGTGTTCCGAGGCCATGTCTGTACATGCTAGGCTCGTCAAGTTAACCCTAAGTGTTTTCGCGTGTGTAAATCTGTCTTACACCCGTTGTATGTGAACATAAGAATCCATCACACCCGATCATCACGTGGTGCTTAGAAGCGACGAACTGTAGCAACGGTGCACAGTTAGGGGAGAACACTTCTTGAAATTTGTGTAAGGGATCATCTTATTTACTACCGTCGTCCTAAGTAAACAAGATGCATAAACATAATAAACATCACATGCAATTATATAGTAGTGACATGATATGGCCAATATCATATAGCTCCATTGATCTCCATCTTCGGGGCTCCATGATCATCATCGTTACCGGCATGACACCATGATCTCCATCATCATGATCTCCATCATCGTGTCTCCATGAAGTCGTCTCGCCAACTTATTACTTCTACTACTATGGCTACCGGTTAGCAATAAAGTAAAGTAATTACATGGCGTTGTTCAATGACACGCAGGTCATACAATAAATAAAGACAACTCCTAAGGCTCTTGCCGGTTGTCATACTCATCGACATGCAAGTCGTGAATCCTATTACAAGAACATGATCAATCTCGTACATCACATATCATTCATCACATTCTTGTTGGCCATACCACATCACATAGCATACCCTGCAAAAACAAGTTAGACGTCCTCTAATTGTTGTTGCATGTTTTACGTGGCTGCTATGGGTTTCTAGCAAGAACGTTTCTTACCTACGCAACACCACAATGTGATATGCCAATTGCTATTTACCCTTCATAAGGACCCTTTTCATCGAATCCGTTCCGACTAAAGTGGGAGAGACTGGCACCCGCTAGCCACCTTATGCACCAAGTGCATGTCAATCGGTGGAACCTGTCTCATGTAAGAGTACGTGTAAGGTCGGTCCGGGCCGCTTCATCCCACAATACCGTCGAAACAAGATTGGACTAGTAACGGTAAGCATATTGAACAAAATCAACACCCACAACTACTTTGTGTTCTACTCGTGCAAAGAATCTACGCAATAGACCTAGCTCATGATGCCACTGTTGGGGAACGTAGCAGAAATTCAAAATTTTCCTATGTGTCACCAAGATCTATCTATGGAGAGACTAGCAACGAGGGGAAGGAGAGTGCATCTACATACCCTTGTAGATCGCTAAGCGGAAGCGTTCAAGTGAACGGGGTTGATGGAGTCGTACTCGTCGTGATTCAAATCACCGATGATCAAGTGCCGAACGCACGGCACCTCCGCGTTCAACACACATACAGCTCGGTGACGTCTCCCAAGCCTTGATCCAGCAAGGAGAGAGGGAGAGGTTGAGGAAGACTCCATCCAGCAGCAGCACAACGGCGTGGTGGTGGTGGAGGAGCGTGGCAATCCTGCAGGGCTTCGCCAAGCACCGCGGGAGAGGAGGAGTACTTGTGAGAGGGGGAGGGCTGCACCAGAACTTCGTCTAAAGCTCCCATGCGCCTCCCCACTATATATAGGGGTGGAGGGGCTGGTTTCTTGCCCTCCAAGTCCATTGGGGCGTTGGCCAAAGTGGGAGGAAAGAAATCCCATCATTTCCTTCCCCACCGATTGTTATCCCCCCTTTTTAGGGATCTTGATCTTATCCCTTCGGGATATGATCTTATTCCTTCTAAGGGGGGATCTTGTTGCGCCTTGACCAGGGGTGTGGGGCCTTGCCCCCACTACCCACGTTCATGTGGGTCCCCCCATGCAGGTGGGCCCCACTCCGGAACCTTCTAGAACCTTCCCGGTACAATACCGAAAAAACCTGAACATTTTTCGGTGGCCAAAATAGGACTTCCCATACATAAATCTTTACCTCCGGACCATTCCGGAACTCCTCGTGACGTCCGGGATCTCATCCGGGACTCCGAACAACATTCGGTAACCACATACAAACTTCCTTTATAACCCTAGCGTCATCGAACCTTAAGTGTGTAGACCCTACGGGTTCGGGAGACATGTAGACATGACCGAGACGTCCTCCGGTCAATAACCAACAGCGGGATCTGGATACCCATGATGGCTCCCACATGTTCCACGATGATCTCATCGGATGAACCACGATGTCAAGGACTTAATCAATCCCGTATACAATTCCCTTTGTCTAGCGGTATTGTACTTGCCCGAGATTCGATCGTCGGTATCCTTATACCTTGTTGAATCTCGTTACCGGCAAGTCTCTTTACTCGTTCCGTAACACATCATCCCGTGATCAACTCTTTGGTCACATTGCGCATATGATGATGTCCTACCGAGTGGGCCCAGAGATACCTCTCCGCTTACACGGAGTGACAAATCCCAGTCTCGATTCGTGCCAACCCAACAAACACTTTCGGAGATACCTGTAATGCACCTTTATAGCCACCCAGTTACGTTGTGACGTTTGGTACACCCAAAGCACTCCTACGGTATCCGGGAGTTGCACAATCTCACGGTCTAAGGAAAAGATACTTGACATTAGAAAAGCTCTAGCAAACGAACTACACGATCTTTGTGCTATGCTTAGGATTGGGTCTTGTCCATCACATCATTCTCCTAATGATGTGATCCCGTTATCAACGACATCCAATGTCCATAGCCAGGAAACCATGACTATCTGTTGATCACAACGAGCTAGTCAACTAGAGGCTCACTAGGGACATATTGTGGTCTATGTATTCACACGTGTATTACGATTTCCGGATAATACAGTTATAGCATGAATAAAAGACAATTATCATGAACAAGGAATTATAATAATAACTAATTTATTATTGCCTCTAGGGCATATTTCCAACACCAAGACTGTAGAGAAGTTACTATACAGGATGACCGTGGAGGAAAACGAGCAGATCGTTCAAGCCGAAGTGATGGACTACTTTGAAATTAAAAGAGCTATGAAACATCCACCTCCGCAGGAGAAGATAGATCCGATGAAAGCGAAGCGCACTCTCAATGCCCTGAAGCAACCACCACCATGGTCGTTGGATAACAACCATCTCCGCTATCTTAAAAAGACATTGCAAGAAGTGCACCAGTCGGGAAGTATTTCAACTGACAAAAGGTTAAAAGAACGAAGAAGTGGGAAGAAAATTCCCCAGCTCAGAGAACAGGAGAACCAATCATTCCGCCCGCTCAAGGTGTCTTGCGATATCGTCGCAAATCAGCCGCTGCTGCCCGGTTTCACTATTGGTGATTACCTACCCGATGATGTAGAATTTGAAACAATGGAGGTGGACGAATTCAAATACCATTACGGGAAGCCTCTCATCAAAGATACTCTTGCTCTAACAACGATGATGCGAAGATTCCATGACTGGTACATGAAAACCTGCAGAGATTCTAGGAAGGATGCTTTGTCGATGCTGATTAAAGAGGACCTCAGCTTCATTGGCCAAGAACTATTAATTGTTAATTTTGACGAGTTTATCCAGTTGTACAATCAAAAGGCCCTCGACAAATCACTTGTGGCTTGCTACTGTCTATAAGTACTACTTTCTGTTATTAAGTCTCTCTATATATAGCTCAGCTCTTTCATTACATGTATATATAATTATCCTCACTATATTATGTAGATTGAAGATCGTCGAATATAGAAAAGCACAAATCTGTTACATTGGGTTCATTAACCCAAATGTCATACATGAATACATAGTCAAACACGAAGCCGAAGAGAACGAGGACAACTTGCTCAGATCGTTGCTCAAAAATCAAACCAAAGATAAAATACTCTTTCCTTACAACTTCAAGTTAGTGTTACTGTCTTGTGCATATTTGGTTTCCCTTATTACTCGAGGTTATAGTCATGAAACTGATGAGTTGTGCATGCATGCACAGCTTCCACTTTATTCTCCTAGTGATTAAGCTTGAGAAGGGAGAAGTAACCGTCTTAGACTCGAGATGAAAGGATCCCGAGGACTATGCGGACATGACTGGAAAGCTCCAGAAGTAAGTTCAATCTCTCATTATCACACCATATCGGCATTTTGTTCATTTCGTGATATCAAGTAATTATTTTCTTTGTCTGGCAGAGTTTGGAAAAATTTCACCGCCATTTCTCCGGGACTGCCGACCGACCTGACATTTAAACAACCGAAAGTAAGTACTAATACCTAGTTCCGCGCATCTCCCATTGATTGTAGCTAGTTTCATCAATAGAATTTAGCATGCTTGCTTATCAGTTTGATTGACCTCTGTTTATTGTAAAATGCTTGTGGTAGGAACA
The DNA here is from genome assembly GCF_002162155.2 of Triticum dicoccoides. Taxonomy (NCBI): domain Eukaryota; kingdom Viridiplantae; phylum Streptophyta; class Magnoliopsida; order Poales; family Poaceae; genus Triticum; species Triticum dicoccoides. The sequence goes on from NC_041389.1 coordinate 5,432,845, forward strand.
AGGAAGTAATTTCTATGGATACTACATTGCGAGTTCATCTACAACGAGACGGCTAAGAATAAGCGGGGCTACACTGAAAAAACAATATCAAGTGCGTAAGCAAAAATATTCACCATTGTATTTTATTACCATCATTTGTGTTGAGTTTCATTCATACACATGTATTGACCCACTTCTTCGATTTAGATCTGGCAGCTGCGGGATGAGCTCCCACGACGTGATTGCATAAAAGCAATTCAAGAGGAATTGGCGGGATTTTTTCTTGACCACGTCATCAAGAAAGCCGGAGAATACCATGTGGCACTTGACTTCAGACTTTAAGGATTGTAATAGACCTTATATTGTATATATGTAGCTAGTAGCATCAGATAGATATATGAAAACTTGTTGTTCGACCAATCTCTCGGAGAAGGAGAGGCCGATCACTTCTCTCTGTATATGTTCATGACGATCTCTCTACTTAATGGTTTCCTTCATTTTCTTACTAGCTAGTGTCGAGTCCTCTATACATAGTATGTAGCGTCGACCAAGCACGGAGATAAGAGAGGTCACTTCTCTCTATTAGCTAGCTAACACAATATATGAAACCCCTAAATTAACCCTACAAAACCCCCAAAAC
>NC_041389.1:5433767-5439925 GCF_002162155.2 Triticum dicoccoides
TGAACTGCTCACGCGTGGAAGCCTTTTGGTCCCGGTTGGTGGCACCAACCGGGACAAAAGGCCCTCCTGCCTGGGCAAGCCGCAGCGCCCACGTGGAGCCACATCTGTGCCGGTTCCTGGGCGAACCGGGACTAAAGATATTGGGCTTTAGTACCGACCCTTTAGTCCCGGTTCGGCAACCGGGACAAATGGGCCTCACGAACCGAGACAATTGGGCCTTTTTCTACTAGTGTAGAGAATTTTGGGAAAGTTCTAGAACCTTTACAAACCGGGTTTGTTTTCATGTTTTTCTTGGAAAACGTTTGGTTTAACCGGCTGATAACACGAACGGTTCCGCCACCTTTATAGACAACCAAGTGTCCACGTGGGGAGGGTTGCTTTTCTTTGTATCCCGCACATGTGCTAGCTCATCCATGTGCTTCAACAGCTACTGCTGCTATGTCTAGCTTGCCCATGCGCATGCGGATACTCTGCGCACATTCTCTATCTCTTAGCCGCTCTCTGCTTTTTTATCAAAGAGGGGCTTCCCTTTTCCGATTTGCATAAAGGAAAACCAAGAACAGGCTACAAGATCCAGTTTACATCGCAACCAAGTTTAGCGCAGCAAACTAAAAGACTAGACAAGGACTCGAACACAAGGCAAAAGCGCCAGACTATCCAGCATCCAGGCCAGCCTAGACCACAAGGGTCAAAGGGTAGGCAACGCCTAAACCAAGGTCACCACACGAATACAAGTTAACCAGTTTTACGACAAACACACATAAGAACAACATAAAGGTAAGGGAGCCTCCAGGTAATGGAGAGCATAGCGCTGTCGTGGGAACGATTCCGACAATAATAATGTATAGGGTAACGGAGCATGATCTATCGAGATGCATATGGGTGACACAGTGGTTTTAGCGAGTTCGGGCCTCTCACGGTGGAGATAACAACCCTACATCTCGTGCTCCGGAGAGGCTTTGTTTTATCTGAGTATATATCTGGAGATTACAATGTGTGTGTGAGAGAGAGGAACGGATACCCATGCCTGAGCTAAGTCCTGAGACTCATGGTGAAAAGAGAGAGAGGTGGAATAAAAGAGTCCCCCAAGTCTAGTGGTGGGGGTGGCTTATATAGAGTGCGCCACCCCCTCACCTCCTATGTTACAAAGTGGGGCATGAATGCCATAATGCCAGCCCACAACCAAGCCCTCACCATGAGAATGATGCCGACTGCTTTGTTGCCTGCTGGTCTTCGTATATCCGAGTGAGTCGTATGGTCGAGTGGTGAACTTCATCCGAGTGGATGGTATACTGCTTGTCCGAGTGGATAGTATGTCTGTATGAAATTTATCTGGACCCACATGTTGTGTGGACCCCATGCTTTATGATACTTCGACCCTTCGTGGGCCTACCTGTTATGTGTATCCCCAACATTAGCCCCCGAATCGATTGCGATTTTGTAGAACGAGTTTGTGAAAGACACAACTTGGCTCGAGTGTTTACGGAAATACTCGGTACCTGTCATCGTACTTTCAGACAACAAAGGTTTGAAGAAAATCTCAATGGATTCCGACACTGCGCTTCCGACTGATTTGGGGTAAGTGCCCGCGAGGAGCAACTTGGTGACATTCGACCATCTCTCGGAAGAGGTTAACTCGTGATCATAATATGGATGTCTCATTAAATCCAGGCAACAAGATCGACGCATGGACTGCTCTCTCGGTGAGATGCCATTCTTATCCCGGAGGAATGTCAATACGAGTCGGCTCTAGATCCAAACTTATGAGTTTTTCACGCTTTGAGTCCTAGAAGAAGGCTCAAAACAGGTCCACGGAGGAGCCTTAAGCTCACCTTATAGCAATTTTTTTTGGAGTGATTTGGAGCTGGTCCTGCATCGAGTAACTGATTACTCAGAATTTCTTCACGCCTGGAACGTGTCTTTTTTTGTTGTTTGGCCATCAATCGGACCGGGCGGACCGTTCCGAGTGGATACCATTCCAGTGGGGGCACGCTGAGTGCACCCACTGGGTGTAGTCTCCGAGACTGCCGTCGACTACGGGCAGTCGGCGGAGTCTTAGAGCCTATCTTTTTTTTGTTGTTTGGCCGTCACTCGGACCGGGTGGACCATTCCGAGTGGATACCATTCCAATGGGGGCATGCTGAGTGCACCCACTGGGTGTAGTCCTTGAGACTGCAGTCGATTGCGGGCAGTCAGTGGGAGTCTTAGAGCCTATCTTTTTTGTTGTTGTTCATCACTCAGACTAGTCAGGCCATACCGTGTGGAGATTACTCCAGTTGGGGCACGCTTAGTGCACCCACTAGGTGTAGTCCCCGAGACCACCATCGACAGTGGGCAGTCGGTGGGGGTCTGAGAGAACTAAAACTCTTTTTAGCTGGTACTGATCGAACTTGTCTTCTCTCGGATTGGTTTCTGCTTGCTTGATACAGCTTCTGAAGAGGAATCAGCAGTCGACCAGTTGGACCATCCTTGAGCAGCATTGATCAGCTCATCAGCAAGGCCCTCAGCAATGGTCTTGACATTCCTGTCTTAGCTCACTAGTAAGGCACTCAGCAATGGTCTTGACGTTCCTATCAGCCGTCTACTTTGGCGCCAGCCGTTGGATGGGCCTTTGACAATGCGCACAATCTCGTCCTTCTTCCTGATGGTGCAACCCTGAAGTGGTGGTTGTGGCCGACCCGCACTTTGCTAAGCCCCCGAGTGGGAGGATTGCTCACCACTCGGTAAGATTTTTCAAACTTAGGCGAGTACTGGACTGCAGCTAAGCCTCCGAGTGGGAGGATCGCTCACCACTCGGTAGGATTTTTCAAACTTAGGTGAGTACTGGACTGCAGCTAAGCCTCCGAGTGGGAGGATCGCTCACCACTCGGTAGGATTTTTCAAACTTAGGCGAGTACTGGACTGCAGCTAAGCCTCCGAGTGGGAGGATTGCTCACCACTCCGTAGGATTTTTCAAACTTAGGCGAGTACTGGACTGCAGCTAAGCCCCCGAGTGGGAGGATTGCTCATCACTCGGTAGGATTTTTCAGACTTAGGCGAGTACTGGACTACAGCTAAGCCCCCGAGTGGGAGGATTGCTCACCACTCGGTAGGATTTTTCAAACTTAGGCGAGTACTGGACTGCAGCTAAGCCTTCGAGCTGGAAGATTGCCCTCACAATCTCGTCCTTCTTCTTGACGGTGCAACACCCGGGGGTGGGGGGGGGCATGGCTGACCTGTACCGTTTGGTAGGACTTTTAAAACTTAGGCGAGTGCTGGACTGCAGCTAAGCCCCCAAGTGAGAGGCAGACTCACCACTCGGTAGGATTTTTCAAACTTAGGCAAGTACTGGACTGCAACTAAGCCCCCGAGTGGGAGGCAGGCTCACCACTCGGTAGGATTTTTCAAACTTAGGCGAGTACTGGAATGCAGCTAAACCGCCGAGTGAGAGGCAGGCTCACCACTCGGTAGGATTTTTCAAACTTAGGCGAGTACTGGACTGCAGCTAAGCCCCCCGAGTGAGAGGCAGGCTCACCACTCGGTAAGATTTTTTCTTCGACTTAGGCAAAACGGATTCACAACTAAGGCACCCGCTGGGGGATTTTAGAACATGTAAAAAATGAACAACAATCATTCGGAAGACTGTAAAATCATGTCTTTTGATAATCAAACTAAAGGGTACTTCTTTCTAAGTTCTCTTCCAGTGGGGGCACGCTGAGTGCACCCACTGGGTGTAGTACCCGAGCCTCTGTCGGACTAGATGAGTCTGGCAGAGGGTTTAAGTCTCCCGGTAAACCTCCATGTAGTTGGCACGGTAAATATCTTTGTTTGGAATTAAATCAATCGGATGGATGCGTAGCGGGGTGGTTGTACAAACGATGTTCGACGAGTAAGGCCGCGTGTACGATTCAGCGACGGCGCTTCATTTTTACCCTTTTGCATGAAAGGGGTATTTATCCAAGTGCAGGTGGTTCCCGTCTGATCGGGGTATGTTGACTGCGAGGAAAAACTTGGTGGCACTTGTATGTCTCTCGGAGGAGATAGATTAGTGGTCTGACATGGACGTGCTATGAAACCCGAGTGACGAGGCTAGTGTGTGGACTGACTCTCCAGAGAGAGGACACTCATTATCCCGGGGGAAAACCAGCACATGCCATCTCTGAGTCCAAGTTTGTGAAACTGACGCCTTGGAGCCTAGGATAGGGCCAAGTGTATCCATAGAGGAGCGTTGTTTTCACCCTTTTGCAGTCCTGAAGATGACTTTAGGTAATGATTTGGGCGATCGTCCGAGTGGACAGTACTACCCTTATAGATTTTCGGCAGACCGAGCAAGTATGGTTAGAAAGATATTCCTGATGTGATCAATGGGCTGATTGAATGGGCGTAACCCCTGAGGGTGGCATGGCCAACGGCTGTGCGCAGCCCCAGAGTGATGCTCGAAAGAGGCAAGCTTGTTACAGAGTGCGATATGAGGTTTGATCATACGAGTAACTTAGTCGTTCCCGTGTTGGGGGTGTAGAGGTAAAGACATGTCCAACTGATGGTGACGCGCGAGGTGGCCGAGGGGCGATGATGTGTACAACCAAGTGAAGATGCGCGGGGCGGCCATATGGGGAAGACGTGCACAACCGAGTGGCGACGCAGGGAGCGGCCGAGTGGTGAAGACGTGCACAACTGAGAGGCGACACATGGAGCGCCTGAGTGGTGAAGACGTGCACAACCGAGTGGTGTGGTGCGGGACGGCCGAGTGAGGATGTGCGTGGTGGCCGAGTGACATATTGCGTGTCAAGCCAAGTGGCTGAAATGGTCTTCGAAGGAGTTAGCCAGATGCTTTTGAAGCTAATGTAACGATTAGGTCGGTGTAGTTTGGTTGCGACACAACAAGACCGGCGTGACAACTGAGTCTGAATAAGAATGAAGATGGCGTACGTGTAGAGCGTCTGGGTGATTATAAAACTTGTCAAAGTGGCGGATCGAATGCACTTGTTAAAGTGAAGGATCTGACTGGTGATGAAGTACTTGACTACTCAGGAGAGTGTCATTCCAAATGAGATGCATCCCCCAAGTGCGGCGTAGCCCCCGAGCGTACTACATGCTTCGACAACGGACATGTCGAAATACGAGAAATATAGTTTTGAATGGATGATTTGCAATTCATCGAGTCGGACTAGGGTAAAGATGAGGAGAAGCTTCCGAGTGATGCTCGAAAGAGGCAAACTCGCAAAAGAGTGAAGTGTGTGAAGTTTAATTATAAAAGTATATGTCTCATGCCTGACGAGGTCTATATCATTGATACAATGAAAAGGATTCCATAGAGGGGTTGGCTAGATGTGTTTGAAGTCAATAGAGCGACAAGGTCGGTGTTGTGGTGCGCTAGGACCGGTACGGTGATCGAGTCTGACCAGCGATGAAGTTGGCACATAGGGCCGTCGAGTGATCGCATAACTTCTAAAAAAAATGGCACAAGCAAACAAAATAATTTCTCGAGGAAATTCGATGTGTGCTGAAATAAATTGTGTGAATAACACCCATAGACACCCGCTGGGAGTGCAAGGGGCTTGCTAGTTAACCAACAAGAGTCTGAAAGAGCGAAGGATCCGTTCGAACTTGTCGAAGTGCTGGCTCAAATAAAACAGAAGTGTAGTGTTTCGACTGAGCTGCAGCCCCGGAGGACCGATGCAAACTTGAAATGAAGAATACATGGTGTTCGTGAATGATGTATGCGAAAAACTGAAAGTTGGACTCGGGTGAAAATAAGCAGCCGAGTGTAGAGGTACACTTGCTGGCGTGGCCTCCGAGTGAATGTGATGTGTGAATAACATGATACTCGGGAACGTGGAAATAACAGAATGTAGTGCATGTAAAATGATTTAGCTGTCTGAAGGTGCGCGAGTGGCTGAGTGGTGATGAGGCGACCAACCGAATGGCGATGCTTGGGGCGGTCAAGTGGTGATGAGGTGACCAACCGATGGCGACGTGTGGGGCGGCCGAGTGGTTATGAGTTGACCAACCGAGTGGTGACGCGTGGCGCGGCCGAGTGGTGATGAGGTGACCAACCGATGGCGACACGCGGGGCGGCCGAGTGGTGATAAGGTGACCAACCGATGGCGACACGTGGGGCGACCGAGTGGTGATGAGGTTACCAACCAATATCGATGCGCGGGGCGGCCGTGTGGTGA
>NC_041389.1:5440376-5443435 GCF_002162155.2 Triticum dicoccoides
CCAAGTGGTGATGAGGTGACCAACCGATGACGACGCACGGGGCGGCCGAGTGGTGATGAGGTGACCAACCGATGGCGACGCGCGGGGCGGCCGTGTGGTGATGAGGTGACCAACCGATGACGACGCGCGAGGCAGTCGAGTGAAGTAGACTTGTCCCACGGACTGACGATGCGTGGGGCGTCCGAGTGTAGTAGACGTGTCCCGCGGAGTGACGATGCACGGGGCGTCTGGGTGATGTGGATGCGTCCCGCGGAGTGGCGATGCGCGGGACGTACGAGTGGAGTAGACTTCTACGTCTTGAGCTTGCGTTGGTTTTCCTCGAAGAGGAGAAGGTGATGCAGCGATAATAGCGTAAGTATTTCCCTCAGTTTTTGAGAACCAAGGTATCAATCCAGTAGGAGGCTCCTCAAAAGTCCCACGCACCTACACAAACAAACTGAGAACTCGCAACCAACGCAATAAAGGGGTTGTCAATCCCTTCACGGCCACTTGCGAAAGTGAGATCTAACAAAGATAGTATGATAAGATAAATATATTTTTGGTATTTTATAATATAGAGCAAAAAGTAAAGATGCAAATAAAAGTAGATTGAAAGCAAATATGATAAGAGATAGACCCGGGGCCATAGGTTTCACTAGTGGCTTCTCTCAAGATAGCATAAGTATTACGGTGGGTGAACAAATTACTGTTGAGCAATTGATAGAAAAGCGAATAAATATGAGATTATCTAGGCATGATCATGTATATAGGCATCACGTCCATAACAAGTAGACCGACTCCTGCCTGCATCTACTACTATTACTCCACACATCGACCGACTCCTGCCTGCATCTAGAGTATTAAGTTCATAAGAACATAGTAAAGCATTAAGTAAGATGACATGACGTAGAGGGATAAACTCAAGCAATATGATATAAACCCCATCTTGTTATCCTCGATGGCAACAATATAATACGTGCCTTGCAACCCTTTCTGTCACTTGGTAAGGACACCGCAAGATTGAACCCAAAGCTAAGCACTTCTCCCATGGAAAGAAAGATCAATCTAATAGGCCAAACCAAACTGATAATTCGAAGAGATTTGCAAAGATAACTCAATCATACATAAAAGAATTCAGAGAAGATTCAAATATTATTCATAGATAAACTTGATCATAAACCCACAATTCATCGGATCTCGACAAACACACTGCAAAAAGAGTTTACATCGAATAGATCTCCACAAGAGAGGGGGAGAACATTGTATTGAGATCCAAAAAGAGAGAAGAAGCCATATAGCTAATAACTATGGACCCGTAGGTCTGTGGTAAACTACTCACAACCCATAGGAGGGGCATGGATGTTGATGTAGAAGCCCTCCGTGGTCGATTCCCCCTCTGGCAGAATGTCAGCGAAGGCTCCAAGATGAGATCTCGCGGATACAGAAGGTTACGGTGGTGGAAATTGTGTTTCGTCCCTCTCCTGGATATTTTCGGGGTACGTAGGTATATATAGGAGGAAGAAGTACCTCGGTGGCCGCCCGAGGGGCCCACGAGACAGGGGGCGCGCCCTCCTATCTCGTGGGAGCCTCTGCTGCTTCTTGACTTGCACTCCAAGTCCTCTGGATCACGTTCGTTCCAAAAATCATGCTTCCGAGGGTTTCATTCCGTTTGGACTCCGTTTGACATTCATTCTCTTCGAAATACTGAAATAGGCAAAAAAACAGCAATACGGGCTGGGCCTCCGGTTAGTAGGTTAGTTCCAAAAATGATATAAATGTGTAAAATAAAGCCCATAAACATCCAAAAGGGATAACATAATAGCATGGAACAATAAAAAATTATAGATACGTTGGAGACGTATCAAGCATCCCCAGGCTTAATTCCCGCTCGTCCTCGAGTAGGTAAATGATAAAAAAGAAATTTTTGATGTGGAATGCTACCTAGCATAATTCTCAATGTAATTTTCTTTATTCTAGCATGAATGTTCAGATCCAAATGATACAAAATAAAAGCTTATATAACATCAAAATAATAATGTTTCAAAGCATACTAACAAATAATCATGTCCTACCAAAATAACATAGCTAAAGAAATCTTATCTCTACAGAATCATATAGTTAGGCCATGCTTCATTTTCATTACACAAAATACTCCCATCATGCACAACCCCGATACCGAGCCGAGCAATTGTTTCATACTTTTTAACGCGCTTCAGCTTTTTCAACTCTTACGCAATACATGAGCGCAAGCCATGGACATAGCACTATGGTGGTATATGGTGGTGGTTGTGAGGACAAAAAGGGAGAAGATAGTCTCACATCAACTAGGCGTATTAATGGGCTATATGGAGATGCCCATTAATAGATATCAATGTGAGTGAGTAGGGATTGCCATGCAACGGATGTACTAGAGCTATAAATATATGAAAGCTCAACAAAAGAAACTAAGTGGGTGTGCATCCAACTTAGTAAATGAAAGTGACAACATAGGAGACTCTCTATCATGAAGATCAGGATGCTATTTTGAAGCACAAGTGTGGAAAAAGAGATAGTAGCATTGTCCCTTCTCTCTTTTTCTCTCATTTTATTTTATTTTCTTTTTTCTTTTTTTCTTCTTTTTTTTCTTTGGCCTTTCTTTTTTTCCCTTTTTCTTTTTGGCCTTTCTCTTTGTTTTTTTCTTTTTGTAAAGTCCGAAGTCTCATCCCGACTTGTGGGGGAATCATGGCCTTCATCATCCTTTCCTCACCAGGACAATGCTCTAATAATGAAGATCATCACACTTTTATGGATTTACAACTCAAGAATTACAACTCAAAGCTAGAACAAGATATGACTCTATATGAATGCCTCCGGCGGTGTATCGGGATATGCAATGAATCAAGAGCGACATGTATGAAAATTATGAAAGTGGCCTTGCCACCAATACGATGTCAACTACATGATCATGCAAAGAGCAATATGACAATGATGGAACGTGTCATAATAAACGGAACGGTGGAAAGTTGCATGGCAATATATCTCGGAATGGCTATGGAAATGCCATAATAGGTAGGTATGGTGGCTGTTTTGAGGAAGGTAAA
>NC_041389.1:5443669-5588396 GCF_002162155.2 Triticum dicoccoides
AAGGATGATTGTGGTAAACTAAAAAACAAAGACTAATATAATACACGACGCTCCAAGCAAAACACATATCATGTGGCGAATAAAAATATAGCTCCAAGTAAAGTTACCAATGAACAAAGACGAAAGAAGGGATGCCTTCCCGGGGCATCCCCAAGCTTAGGCTTTTGGTTATTCTTGAATATCTTGGGGTGCCTTGGGCATCCCCAAGCTTAGGCTCTTGCCACTCCTTATTCCATAGACCATAAAAGCTTTACCCAAAACTTGAAAACTTCACAACACAAAACTCACCAGGAACTCTTATAAGCTCCGTTAGTGAAAGAAAATAGAACCACCACATAAGGTACTGTAATGAACTCATTCTTTATTTATTTTGGTGTTAAACCTACTGTATTCCAACTTCTCTATGGTTCATAAACTATTTTACTAGCCATAGATGCATCAAAATAAGCAAACAACACACGAAAAACAGAATCTGTCAAAAACAGAACACTCTGTAGCAATATGTAACTAACACAAACTTCTGGAACTCTAAAAATCCTACCAAAATAGGAAGTCATGGACAATTTTTTTATTGAACAGCAGCAAAAAGAATCAACGCAAAATCACGTTTCTGTGATTTAACAACATTATATTCATGCGCGCAAAGTGTCTATTTTCAGTAGAATCAAATCAACTATCATCGTAGGTTATCCTATAGGTTCTACTTGGCACAAACACTAATTAAAAGATAAAAACACATCTAAACAGAAGGTAGATGCAAGATTTATTACTAAACAGGAGCAAAAACAAAAAAACATATAGAAAATTGGGTTGCCTCCCAACTAGCGCTATCGTTTAACGCCCCTAGCTAGGCATAAAAGCAAAGATAGATCTAACGAGTGCCATCTTTGGCACTAAATTCATAAGTAGCCCACATGATAGATTGATAAGGTAATTTGATTTTATTTCTTGGAAATTTCTCCATGTCTTTCTTTAATGGAAATTGGAATCTAATATTCCCTTCCTTCATATCAATAACCGCACCAATCGTTCTAAGGAAAGGTCTACCAAGAATAATAGGGCAAGAAAGATTGCAATCTATATCAAGAACGTTGCAATCTATATCAAGAATGATAAAATCTACGGGCACCAAATTTCTATTTGCAACAATGAGAGCATCATTGATCCTGCCCATTGGCTTTTTAATGGTGGAATCCGCAAGGTGCAAATTTAAAGAGCAATCATCAAGATCATGGAAACCTAGAATATCACATAAAGTTTCCGGAATTGTGGAAACACTAGCACCCAAATCACACAAAGCAAAACACTCATAATCTTTAATTCTAATCTTTATAGTAGGTTCCCACTCATCATGAAGTTTTCTAGGTATAGAAACTTCCAAATTAAGTTTTTGATCATAAGATTGCATCAAGGCATCAACAATATGTTTGGTAAAAGCTTTATTTTAACTATAAGCATGAGGAGAATTAACAACGGATTGCAACAAGGAAATACAACCTTTTAAAGAGCAATTATCATAATCAAATTCCTTGAAATCCGAGATAGTAGGTTCAATGTTATTAGAAGTTGAGGACTCTCCAATCTCACTTTTACCAAATTTAGCATCAAGATCTAAAGACTCCAAATTCTTGGGACGCCTTCTAGGTAAAGTTAATTCATAACCAGTCCCATAATCATCAAAATTCATATTGCAAAACATGGATCTAATAGGAGACGCATCAATAACTTTAAGATCCTCATCATTATTTTCATGGAAACTAGAAGAACACGCTTTTATAAAGCTATCTTTCTTAGCACGCAATCTAGCGGTTTCTTTCCTTACACTCATCAATGGAAATTCTCATTACTTTGAGAGACCCATTCATATCATGCTTAGGAGGAGAAGATCTAAGTTTAAGAGAATCAACATCAAGCAAAAGTCTATCAACGTTCCTAGCCAAATCATCAACTTTGAGCAATTTTTCTTCAATCAAAGCATTAAAATTCTTTTGAGAAATCATAAATTCTTTCACACTATTCTCAAAATCAGAGGGCACCTTATTAAAATTACCATAAGAATTATTGTAGGAATTTCCATAATTATTAGAGGAATTACTAGGGAACGGTCTAGCATTAAAGTTTCCTCTATAAGCATTGTTTCCAAAACTATTCCTACCAACAAAATTCACATCCATAGATTCATTACTATTCTCAATCAAAGAAGACAAAGGCATATCATTGGAATCAAGAGGAGTATTTTTAGTAGCAAACATCTTCATAAGTTCATCCATCTTTCCACTCAAAACAATGATTTCTTCTATAGCATGCACATTTTTACTAGAGGATCTTTTGGTGTGCCATTGAGAATAATTACCCATAATATTATCAAGAAGTTTTGTAGCATCTCCTAACGTGATTTCCATAAACGTGCCTCCCGTGGCCAAATCTAAAAGGTTTCTAGAAGCAAAGTTCAAACTGGCATAAAATTTTTGTATGATCATCCATAAATTCAAACCATGAGTAGGGCAATTGCGAAGCATCAATTTCATTCTTTCCCAAGATTGGGCAACCTGCTCATGATCAAGTTGTTTAAAATTCATAATATCGTTCCTAAGAGTGATAATCTTAGCGGGAGGAAAATACTTAGAGATAAAAGCATCTTTGCACTTGTTCCAAGAATCAATACTATTTTTAGGCAAAGACGAAAACCAAACTTTAGCACGATCTCTAAGTGAAAATGGAAATAACATCAATTTGACAATATTGTTATCCATATCTTTCTTCGTTTGCATATCACACAAATCAACAAAATTGTTTAGATGAGTAGCGGCATCTTCACTAGGAAGGCCGGCGAATTGATCTTTCATAACAAGATTCAGCGAAGTAGTATTGATTTCACAAGACTCAACATCATTAAGAGGAGCAATCGGAGTACTAAGGAAATCATTATTATTGATATTCGAGAAATCACACAATTTGGTATGATCTTGCGCCCTGGCAACAAGTAATCAAACACACAAGCAAGCAGAAAAAGGCAAGCGATAGGAGAGGCGGAGATTGGGAAAGAGAGGGCGAATAAAATGGCAAGGGTTAAGTGGGGGAGAGGAAAACGAGAGGCAAATGGCAAATAATGTAAATGCGAGGGAGATGGGTTTGTGATGGGTACTTGGTATGTCTTGACTTGAGCGAAGACCTCCCCAGCAACGGCGCCAGAAATCCTTCTTGCTACTTCTTGAGCTTGCGTTGGTTTTCCTCGAAGAGGAGAGGGTAATACAGCGATAGTAGCGTAAGTATTTCCCTCAATTTTTGAGAACCAAGGTATCAATCCAGTAGGAGGCTCCTCAAAAGTCCCACACACCTACACAAACAAACTGAGAACTCGCAACCAACGCAATAAAGGGGTTGTCAATCCCTTCACGGCTACTTGCAAAAGTGAGATCTAATAAAGATAGTATGATAAGATAAATATATATTTTGTATTTTATAATATAGATGCAAAAAGTAAAGATGCAAATAAAAGTAGATTGAAAGCAAATATGATAAGAGATAGACCCGGGGGCCATAGGTTTCACTAGTGGCTTCTCTCAAGATAGCATAAGTATTACGGTGGGTGAACAAATTACTGTCGAGCAATTGATAGAAAAGCGATAATTATGAGATTATCTAGGCATGATCATGTATATAGGCATCAGATCCATAACAAGTAGACCGACTCCTGCCTGCATCTACTACTATTACTCCACACATCGACCGACTCCTGCCTGCATCTAGAGTATTAAGTTCATAAGAACATAGTAAAGCATTAAGTAAGATGACATGACGTAGAGGGATAAACTCAAGCAATATGATATAAACCCCATCTTGTTATCCTCGATGGCAACAATACAATACGTGCCTTGCAACCCTTTCTGTCACTTGGTAAGGACACCGCAAGATTGAACCCAAAGCTAAGCACTTCTCCCATGGAAAGAAAGATCAATCTAATAGGCCAAACCAAACTGATAATTCGAAGAGATTTGCAAAGATAACTCAATCATACATAAAAGAATTCAGAGAAGATTCAAATATTATTCATAGATAAACTTGATCATAAACCCACAATTCATCGGATCTCGACAAACACACTGCAAAAAGAGTTTACATCGAATAGATCTCCACAAGAGAGGGGGAGAACATTGTATTGAGATCCAAAAAGAGAGAAGAAGCCATATAGCTAATAACTATGGACCCGTAGGTCTGTGGTAAACTACTCACAACCCATCGGAGGGGCATGGATGTTGATGTAGAAGCCCTCCGTGGTCGATTCCCCCTCTGGCAGAATGTCAGCGAAGGCTCCAAGATGAGATCTCGCGGATACAGAAGGTTACGGTGGTGGAAATTGTGTTTCGTCCCTCTCCTGGATATTTTCGGGGTACGTAGGTATATATAGGAGGAAGAAGTACCTCGGTGGCCGCCCGAGGGGCCCACGAGACAGGGGGCGCGCCCTCCTATCTCGTGGGAGCCTCTGCTGCTTCTTGACTTGCACTCCAAGTCCTCTGGATCACGTTCGTTCCAAAAATCATGCTTCCGAGGGTTTCATTCCGTTTGGACTCCGTTTGACATTCCTTCTCTTCGAAATACTGAAATAGGCAAAAAAACAGCAATACGGGCTGGGCCTCCGGTTAGTAGGTTAGTTCCAAAAATGATATACATGTGTAAAATAAAGCCCATAAACATCCAAAAGGGATAACATAATAGCATGGAACAATAAAAAATTATAGATACGTTGGAGACCTATCAAGCATCCCCAGGCTTAATTCCCGCTCGTCCTCGAGTAGGTAAATGATAAAAAAGAAATTTTTGATGTGGAATGCTACCTAGCATAATTCTCAATGTAATTTTCTTTGTTCTAGCATGAATGTTCAGATCCAAATGATACAAAATAAAAGCTTATATAACATCAAAATAATAATGTTTCAAAGCATACTAACAAATAATCATGTCCTATCAAAATAACATAGCTAAAGAAATCTTATCTCTACAGAATCATATAGTTAGGCCATGCTTCATTTTCATTACACAAAATACTCCCATCATGCACAACCCCGATACCGAGCCGAGCAATTGTTTCATACTTTTTAACGCGCTTCAGCTTTTTCAACTCTTACGCAATACATGAGCGCAAGCCATGGACATAGCACTATGGTGGTATATGGTGGTGGTTGTGAGGACAAAAAGGGAGAAGATAGTCTCACATCAACTAGGCGTATTAATGGGCTATATGGAGATGCCCATTAATAGATATCAATGTGAGTGAGTAGGGATTGCCATGCAACGGATGTACTAGAGCTATAAATATATGAAAGCTCAACAAAAGAAACTAAGTGGGTGTGCATCCAACTTAGTAAGTGAAAGTGACAACATAGCAGACTCTCTATCATGAAGATCAGGATGCTATTTTGAAGCACAAGTGTGGAAAAAGAGATAGTAGCATTGTCCCTTCTCTCTTTTTCTCTCATTTTATTATTTTTTCTTTTTTCTTTTTTTCTTCTTTTTTTTCTTTGGCCTTTCTTTTTTTCCCTTTTTCTTTTTGGCCTTTCTCTTTGTTTTTTTTCTTTTTGTAAAGTCCGAAGTCTCATCCCGACTTGTGGGGGAATCATGGCCTTCATCATCCTTTCCTCACCAGGACAATGCTCTAATAATGAAGATCATCACACTTTTATGGATTTACAACTCAAGAATTACAACTCAAAGCTAGAACAAGATATGACTCTATATGAATGCCTCCGGCGGTGTATCGGGATATGCAATGAATCAAGAGCGACATGTATGAAAATTATGAAAGTGGCCTTGCCACCAATACGATGTCAACTACATGATCATGCAAAGAGCAATATGACAATGATGGAACGTGTCATAATAAACGGAACGGTGGAAAGTTGCATGGCAATATATCTCGGAATGGCTATGGAAATGCCATAATAGGTAGGTATGGTGGCTGTTTTGAGGAAGGTAAATAAAGGGTTCATGATACCGGCGAAAGTTGCGCGGTAATAATAAAGGCTAGCAAAGTGGAAGGATGAGTGTGCACATATCCATGGACTCACATTAGTCAAAAAGAACTCATATACTTATTGCAAAAGCTTACTTAGCCCTCGAAGCAAAGTACTACTACGCATGCCCCAAGAGGGATAGATTGGTAGGAAAAGACCATCGCTCGTCCCCGACTGCCACTCATAAGGAAGACAATCAAAAGAGCACCTCATGCAACAAATTTGTCACACAACTTTTACCATACGTGCATGCTACGGGACTTGCCAACTTCAACAAAAGTATTTCTCAATTTCATAATTACCCACTAGCATGACCCTAACATTACTACCTTTATATCTCAAAACAATTATCAAGCATCAAATTGATCATAGCATCCAATTCTTTTTCTATGATAGTTTTTATTATACCCAACTTGGATGCTCATCATTCTAGGACCAACTTTGTAACCGTAGCAAATACCATGCTGTTCTAAAAGACTCTCAAAAAAGATATAAGTGAGGCATGAGAGACTAGAAATTTCTTCAAAATTAAGACACCACCGTGCTCTAATGAATATAAGTGAAGCACTAAAGCAAAAACTATCAAGCTCAAAAGATATAAGTGAAGCACATAGAGTATTCTAGCAAATTCTAATCAAATAGGCTTCTCCCAAAAGGTGTGTAAAGCAAGGATGATTGTGGTAAACTAAAAAACAAAGACTAATATAATACACGACGCTCCAAGCAAAACACATATCATGTGGCGAATAAAAATATAGCTCCAAGTAAAGTTACCAATGAACAAAGACGAAAGAAGGGATGCCTTCCCGGGGCATCCCCAAGCTTAGGCTTTTGGTTATTCTTGAATATCTTGGGGTGCCTTGGGCATCCCCAAGCTTAGGCTCTTGCCACTCCTTATTCCATAGACCATAAAAGCTTTACCCAAAACTTGAAAACTTCACAACACAAAACTCACCAGGAACTCTTATAAGCTCCGTTAGTGAAAGAAAATAGAACCACCACATAAGGTACTGTAATGAACTCATTCTTTATTTATTTTGGTGTTAAACCTACTGTATTCCAACTTCTCTATGGTTCATAAACTATTTTACTAGCCATAGATGCATCAAAATAAGCAAACAACACACGAAAAATAGAATCTGTCAAAAACAGAACACTCTGTAGCAATATGTAACTAACACAAACTTCTGGAACTCTAAAAATCCTACCAAAATAGGAAGTCATGGACAATTTTTTTATTGAACAGCAGCAAAAAGAATCAACGCAAAATCACGTTTCTGTGATTTAACAACATTATATTCATGCGCGCAAAGTGTCTGTTTTCAGTAGAATCAAATCAACTATCATCGGAGGTTATCCTATAGGTTCTACTTGGCACAAACACTAATTAAAAGATAAAAACACATCTAAACAGAAGGTAGATGCAAGATTTATTACTAAACAGGAGCAAAAACAAAAAAACATATAGAAAATTGGGTTGCCTCCCAACTAGCGCTATCGTTTAACGCCCCTAGCTAGGCATAAAAGCAAAGATAGATCTAACGAGTGCCATCTTTGGCACTAAATTCATAAGTAGCCCACATGATAGATTGATAAGGTAATTTGATTTTATTTCTTGGAAATTTCTCCATGTCTTTCTTTAATGGAAATTGGAATCTAATATTCCCTTCCTTCATATCAATAATCGCACCAATCGTTCTAAGGAAAGGTCTACCAAGAATAATAGGGCAAGAAAGATTGCAATCTATATCAAGAACGTTGCAATCTATATCAAGAATGATAAAATCTACGGGCACCAAATTTCTATTTGCAACAATGAGAGCATCATTGATCCTGCCCATTGGCTTTTTAATGGTGGAATCCGCAAGGTGCAAATTTAAAGAGCAATCATCAAGATCATGGAAACCTAGAATATCACATAAAGTTTCCGGAATCGTGGAAACACTAGCACCCAAATCACACAAAGCAAAACACTCATAATCTTTAATTCTAATCTTTATAGTAGGTTCCCACTCATCATGAAGTTTTCTAGGTATAGAAACTTCCAAATTAAGTTTTTCATCATAAGATTGCATCAAGGCATCAACAATATGTTTGGTAAAAGCTTTATTTTGACTATAAGCATGAGGAGAATTAACAACGGATTGCAACAAGGAAATACAACCTTTTAAAGAGCAATTATCATAATCAAATTCCTTGAAATCCGAGATAGTAGGTTCAATGTTATTAGAAGTTGAGGACTCTCCAATCTCACTTTTACCAAATTTAGCATCAAGATCTAAAGACTCCAAATTCTTGGGACGCCTTCTAGGTAAAGTTAATTCATAACCAGTCCCATAATCATCAAAATTCATATTGCAAAACATGGATCTAATAGGAGACGCATCAATAACTTTAAGATCCTCATCATTATTTTCATGGAAACTAGAAGAACACACTTTTATAAAGCTATCTTTCTTAGCACGCAATCTAGCGGTTTCTTTCCTTACACTCATCAATGGAAATTCTCATTACTTTGAGAGACCCATTGATATCATGCTTAGGAGGAGAAGATCTAAGTTTAAGAGAATCAACATCAAGCAAAAGTCTATCAACGTTCCTAGCCAAATCATCAACTTTGAGCAATTTTTCTTCAATCAAAGCATTAAAATTCTTTTGAGAAATCATAAATTCTTTCACACTATTCTCAAAATCAGAGGGCACCTTATTAAAATTACCATAAGATTATTGTAGGAATTTCCATAATTATTAGAGGAATTACTAGGGAACGGTCTAGCATTAAAGTTTCCTCTATAAGCATTGTTTCCAAAACTATTCCTACCAACAAAATTCACATCCATAGATTCATTACTATTCTTAATCAAAGAAGACAAAGGCATATCATTGGAATCAAGAGGAGTATTTTTAGTAGCAAACATCTTCATAAGTTCATCCATCTTTCCACTCAAAACAATGATTTCTTCTATAGCATGCACATTTTTACTAGAGGATCTTTTGGTGTGCCATTGAGAATAATTACCCATAATATTATCAAGAAGTTTTGTAGCATCTCCTAACGTGATTTCCATAAACGTGCCTCCCGTGGCCAAATCTAAAAGGTTTCTAGAAGCAAAGTTCAAACTGGCATAAAATTTTTGTATGATCATCCATAAATTCAAACCATGAGTAGGGCAATTGCGAAGCATCAATTTCATTCTTTCCCATGATTGGGCAACCTGCTCATGATCAAGTTGTTTAAAATTCATAATATCGTTCCTAAGAGTGATAATCTTAGCGGGAGGAAAATACTTAGAGATAAAAGCATCTTTGCACTTGTTCCAAGAATCAATACTATTTTTAGGCAAAGACGAAAACCAAACTTTAGCACGATCTCTAAGTGAAAATGGAAATAACATCAATTTGACAATATTGTTATCCATATCTTTCTTCGTTTGCATATCACACAAATCAACAAAATTGTTTAGATGAGTAGCGGCATCTTCACTAGGAAGGCCGGCGAATTGATCTTTCATAACAAGATTCAGCAAAGTAGTATTGATTTCACAAGACTCAACATCACTAAGAGGAGCAATCGGAGTACTAAGGAAATCATTATTATTGATATTCGAGAAATCACACAATTTGGTATTATCTTGCGCCCTGGCAACAAGTAATCAAACACACAAGCAAGCAGAAAAAGGCAAGTGATAGGAGAGGCGGAGATTGGGAAAGAGAGGGCGAATAAAATGGCAAGGGTTAAGTGGGGGAGAGGAAAACGAGAGGCAAATGGCAAATAATGTAAATGCGAGGGAGATGGGTTTGTGATGGGTACTTGGTATGTCTTGACTTGAGCGAAGACCTCCCCAGCAACGGCGCCAGAAATCCTTCTTGCTACTTCTTGAGCTTGCGTTGGTTTTCCTCGAAGAGGAGAGGGTAATGCAGCGATAGTAGCGTAAGTATTTCCCTCAATTTTTGAGAACCAAGGTATCAATCCAGTAGGAGGCTCCTCAAAAGTCCCACACACCTACACAAACAAACTGAGAACTCGCAACCAACGCAATAAAGGGGTTGTCAATCCCTTCACGGCTACTTGCAAAAGTGAGATCTAATAAAGATAGTATGATAAGATAAATATATATTTTGTATTTTATAATATAGATGCAAAAAGTAAAGATGCAAATAAAAGTAGATTGAAAGCAAATATGATAAGAGATAGACCCGGGGGCCATAGGTTTCACTAGTGGCTTCTCTCAAGATAGCATAAGTATTACGGTGGGTGAACAAATTATTGTCGAGCAATTGATAGAAAAGCGATAATTATGAGATTATCTAGGCATGATCATGTATATAGGCATCAGATCCATAACAAGTAGACTGACTCCCGCCTGCATAAAGTACTATTACTCCACACATCGACCGACTCCTGCCTGCATCTAGAGTATTAAGTTCATAAGAACAGAGTAACACATTAAGAAAGATGACATGATGTAGAGGGATAAACTCAAGCAATATGATATAAACCCCATCTTGTTATCCTCGATGGCAACAATACAATACGTGCCTTGCAACCCTTTCTGTCACTGGGTAAGGACACCGCAAGATTAAACCCAAAACTATCACTTCTCCATGGCAAGAAAGATCAATCTAGCAGGCAAAACCAAACTGATAATTCGAAGAGACATGCAAAGATAACTCAATCATACATAAAAGAATTCAGAGAAGATTCAAATATTATTCATAGATAAACTTGATCATAAACCCACAATTCATCGGATCTCGACAAATACAACACAAAAAGAGTTTACATCGAATATATCTCCACAGGAGAGGGGGAGAACATTGTATTGAGATCCAAAAAGAGAAAAGAAGCCATCTAGCTAATAACTATGGACCCGTAGGTCTGTGGTAAACTACTCACAACTCATCAGAGGGGCAAGGATGTTGATGTAGAAGCCCTCCGTGGTCGATTCCCCCTCCGGCAGAGTGCCGGCGAAGGCTCCAAGATGAGATCTCGCGGATACAGCAGGTTACGGTGGTGGAAATTGTGTTTCCTCCCTCTCCTGGATGTTTTCGGGGTATGTAGGTATATATAGGAGGAAGAAGTACGTCGGTGGCCGCCGAGGGGCCCACGAGACAGGGGGCGCGCCCTATAGGGGGGGGGCTCCTATCTCGTGGGACCCTCGTCTGCTTCTTGACTTGCACTCCAAGTCCTCTGGATCACGTTCGTTCCAAAAATCACGCTTCCGAAGGTTTCATTCCGTTTGGACTCCGTTTGAAATTCCTTTTCTTCGAAATACTGAAATTGGCAAAAAAACAGCAATACGGGCTGGGCCTCCAGTTAGTAGGTTAGTCTCAAAAATGATATAAATGTGTAAAATAAAGCCCATAAACATCCAAAAGGGGTAATATAATAGCATGGAACAATCAAAAATTATAGATACGTTGGAGACGTATCATAGACGCATCCCGCGGAGTGACGATGCGCGGGAAGTCCGGGTGAGGTAGACGCGTCCCGCGGAGTTATAATGCACGGGGAGTCCGGTGAAGTAGACGCGTCCCACGGATTGGTGATGCGCGGGACGTCCAAGTGAATGTAGAAGTCCCCGTTCGACTGAATCAGTCGTTGAACAGAAGAACCTCTCCATCTGCCGAGTAACCTTCCCCGATGATGGGAGTGTGCCCCAACGCCAAAATCAGTCGTTGAACAAAAGAACCTCTCCATCTGTCGAGTAACCTTCGCCGGTGAGGGGAGTGTGTCCCAACACCAGAATCAGTCGTTGAACAGAAGAACCTCTCCATCTGTCGAGTAACCTTAGCCGGTGAGGGGAGTGTGTCCCAACACCGGAATCCGGTGCGTCTGCGCTGTGGAGGCCGCCGTGTGTCTGGGGACGCAGATCGGCGCCCGCGCTCGGGTCACGTCCGATCTATGCTTCACCGCGGAGGGAATCATCACGCTGCCGACTGGAGGAGCCGCCGCCTGCGGGGGCATGGCCAGCGCTGGCACTCCGCCACGGAGGCCGCGGTCAAGCAGTTGGGTGGAGAAAAGAGCCGTCGTGTGCCCTCGCTGCGTCGGGCAATCGACGCCTTAGGGAGAGGTCGCCGAGTGGGTCGTGCCTTGCAGTCGACCCCGGTGGATGGAGCAGCGTCGCCGCCTCGGCGGCTGCTACGCTTCGTTGCTTGGGGGAGCCAGGTTGTAGGCTAGTTTCACGGACGCTCAGGCCACGGCCAAGTGCTGATGTCGATGGGGGGAGTAGCACTGCTGGTTGCCGTGCCTCGTTGGGCCTGCGACTCCACCATGGGAGCCGTCGGTAGTCCGCGACAAAGTACCTGTGCAGGAGAGATGAACTACCGCGCTTGCGGGGATACGGCTAGCCTCCGCTGCCATCACGGGAGTCACTGCGGAGCAGCACTCAGTCGGACGCGTCTCCGCGGCAGGAGCCGTTGATCAGCTGACTCGGCGGAGGAATCCCACGCTGTCGATTGCTGCGTGTCTCCGCTCGAGGAGCCGGAACGCCGGCCGGGGCCACAAGAAATTCAAAGAAGACATTAGGATGCATTGATGGAGTTGCCCACGTCCAGGACATGTACGTGCATGCAGGAGTGATTAGTTAGCGGTAATTAAGCAAGATGCGTTACCGTTCGTGCATGTGAAGGAAGTTTCGTTCTTCCACGGGCCATTTGTCTCCCTGCCGGTTTATTGCCAGATTGTGGGCTTGTGCCCCGACTGTGGATGTTGAGCAGGGTAGCAGACGCCGGCGGGAGGAGTCGCCGCGCATTGGGGGTGCGCCCAGCCTTGACACCCGCGCCGCATCAGGCCAGCGCCACCACCGCGGAAGCCACGGCAGGGCCGCGACGCCTGTAGGAGGACTCGCCTTGTGCGGGTAGCGTGACCGGCCTCCGACAGATGCGCCGTGTGGGACGCGCGTGCGGGACGCCGGGCAGTTGGTCGCAGAGACCATGGCGAAGCGGACTATCGGAGGAAGGAGCGTGCCGACGATGATGGAGTCGATGGAGCGGTCGCAGAGGACGCAGAATTCACCGAACATTCATGCGGGAGCCGGATCGTCGATCGAGACTTCCTGGAAGAAGAGGAGGTCGTTCTGAAGGGCGTCGCTGCAGCATGCCGTGTCAGGGCATCGGGAAGATGAGGTGGTCTTCCTCCACGCCTGGTGCTCTCTCTTCTTCTTACTCTCGATCCATGATCGATCATGCATGCCCACAGTGTCGAGTAAAAGATGTATCTTTACCCCCTTTTTGTGATGCTTCATAAGCTTGCTGTGGAGATGAACAGCATGTCATATATCAAAGAAAATTAAATACAGATGAAAAACAAACCATTTGCATCACGACTCGATAGACGCCATGCCCCACGGTGGGTGTCAACTGTTGTGGGAACGATTCCGACAATAATAAGGTATAGGGTAACGGAGCATGATCTATCTGAAGGAAATATGCCCTAGAGGCAATAATAAAGTTATTATTTATTTCCTTATTTCATGATAAATGTTTATTATTCATGCTAGAATTGTATTAACCGGTAACATGCTACATGTGTGAATACATAGACAAACATAGTGTCACTAGTATGCCTCTACTTGACTAGCTCGTTAATCAAAGATGGTTAAAGTTTCCTAACCATAGACATGAGTTGTCATTTGATTAACCGGATCACGTCATTAGGAGAATGATGTGATTGACATGACCCATTTCATTAGCCTAGCACTTGATCGTTTAGTATGTTGCTATTGCTTTCTTCATGACTTATACATGTTCCTGTAACTATGAGATTATGCAACTCCCGTTTACCGGAGGAACACTTTGTGTGCTACCAAACGTCACAACGTAACTGGGGGACTATAAAGGAGCTCTACAGGTGTCTCCGAAGGTACATGTTGGGTTGGCGTATTTCGAGATTAGGTTTTGTCACTTCAATTGTCGGAGAGGTATCTCCGGGCCCTCTCGGTAATGCATATCACTATAAGCCTTGCAAGCAATGTAGCTAATGAGTTAGTTACGGAATGATGCATTACGTAACGAGTAAAGAGACTTGCCGGTAGCGAGATTGAACTAGGTATTGGATACCGACGATCGAATCTCGGGCAAGTAACATACCGATGACAAAGGGAACGACGTATGTTGTTATGCGGTTTGACCGATAAAGATCTTCGTAGAATATGTAGGAGCCAATATGAGCATCCAGGTTCCGCTATTGGTTATTGACCGAGAATAGTTCTAGGTCATGTCTACATAGTTCTCGAACCCGTAGGGTCCGCACGCTTAACGTTACGATGACAGTTTTATTATGAGTTTATGAGTTTTGATGTACCGAAGGAGTTCGGAGTCCCGGATGAGATCGGGGACATGACGAGGAGTCTCGAAATGGTCGATACGTAAAGACCGATATATTGGACGACTATATTCGGACTTCAGAAAGGTTCCGAGTGATTCGGGTATTTTCCAGAGTACCGGAGAGTTACGGGAATTCGCCGGGGAGTATATGGGCCTTATTCGGCTTTATGGGAAAGAGAAAGGAGAAGTTAGGCGCCCCCAAGGCCTAGTCCGAATTGGACTAAGGGGAGGGGCTGCGCCCCCTCCTTCCTTCTCTTCTCTTCCCCCTTTCCTTGACTCCTACTCCTACTACTTGGAAGGGGGGAATCCTACTCCCGATGGGAGTAAGACTCCTCCTTGGCGCGCCTTCTCCTGGCCGGCCGCCCCCTCCCCCTTGCTCCTTTATATACGGGGGCAAGGGGGCACCCCATCAAACACAAGTTGGTCCTCGTGATCGTTCCTTAGCCGTGTGCGGTGCCCCCCTCCACCATATTCCACCTCGGTCATATCGTTGCGGTGCTTAGGCGAAGCTATGTGTTGGTAGAACATCATCATCGTACCATGCCGTCGTGCTGACGGAACTCATCCCCGAAACCCTGCTGGATCGGAGTCCGGGGATCGTCATCGAGCTGAACGTGTGCTGAACTCGGAGGTGCCGTATGTTCGGTGCTTGGATCGGTCGGATCGTGAATACGTACGACTACATCAACCGCGTTGTCATAACGCTTCCGCTTATGGTCTACGAGGGTACGTGGACATCACTCTCCCCTCTCGTTGCTATGCATCACCGTGATCTTGCGTGTGCGTAGGAATTTTTTTGAAATTACTACGTTCCGCAACAGTGGCATCCGAGCCTAGGTT
Source organism: Triticum dicoccoides (assembly GCF_002162155.2). Taxonomy (NCBI): domain Eukaryota; kingdom Viridiplantae; phylum Streptophyta; class Magnoliopsida; order Poales; family Poaceae; genus Triticum; species Triticum dicoccoides. The sequence goes on from NC_041389.1 coordinate 5,458,849, forward strand.
TTATGCGTTGATGTTATATGCACGAGTAGAACACAAGTGAGTTGTGGGCGATACAAGTCATACTGCTTACCAGCATGTCATACTTTGGTTCGGTGGTATTATTGGATGAAGCGGCCCGGACCGACATTACGCGTACGCTTATGCGAGACTGGTTTTACCGCCGTGCTTTGCACACAGGTGACTAGCAGGTATCTGTTTCTCCAACTTTAGTTGAACCGAGTGTGGCTATGCCCGGTCCTTGTGAAGGTTAAAACAACACTAACTTGACGAACTATCGTTGTGGTTTTGATGCGTAGGTAAGAACGGTTCTTGCTCAGCCCGTAGCAGCCACGTAAAGTTTGCAACAACAAAGTAGAGGACGTCTAACTTGTTTTTGCAGGGCATGTTGTGATGTGATATGGTCAAGACGTGATGCTATATTTATTGTATGAGATGATCATGTTTTGTAACCGAGTTATCGGCAACTGGCAGGAGCCATATGGTTATCGCTTTATTGTGTGAAATGCAAACGCCCTGTAATTGCTTTACTTTATCACTAAGCGGTAGCGATAGTCGTGGAAGCAATAGATGGCGTAAACGACAACGATGCTACGATGGAGATCAAGGTGTCGCGCCGGTGACGATGGTGATCACGACGGTGCTTCGGAGATGGAGATCACAACCACAAGATGATGATGGCCATATCATATCACTTATATTGATTGCATGTGATGTTTATCCTTTATGCATCTTATCTTGCTTTGATTGACGGTAGCATTTTAAGATGATCTCTCATTAAATTATCAAGAAGTGTTCTCCCTGAGTATGCACCGTTGCGAAAGTTCTTCGTGCTGAGACACCACGTGATGATCGGGTGTGATAGGCTCTACGTTCAAATACAACGGGTGCAAAACAGTTGCACACACAGAATACTCAGGTTAAACTTGACGAGCCTAGCATATAACAGATATGGCCTCGGAACACGGAGACCGAAAGGTCGAACGTGAATCTTATAGTAGATATGATCAACATAGTGATGTTCAACATTGAAACTACTCCATCTCACATGATGATCGGACATGGTTGAGTTGATTTGGATCATGTGATCACTTAGATGACTAGAGAGATGTCTGTCTAAGTGGGAGTTCTTAAGTAATATGATTAATTGAACTTAAATTTATCATGAACTTAGTCCTGGTAGTATTTTGCAAATAATGTAGATCAATAGCTTGCGTTGTTGTTTTCATATGTTTGTTTTGATATGTTCCTAGAGAAAAGTGTGTTGAAAGATGTTAGTAGCAATGATGCGGATTGGATCCGTGATCTGAGGTTTATCCTCATTGCTGCACAGAAGAATTATGTCCTTAATGCACCGCTAGGTGACAGACCTATTACAAGAGCAGATGCAGACATTATGAACATTTGGCTAGCTCAATATGATGACTACTTGATAGTTTAGTGCACCATGCTTAACGGCTTAGAATCAGGACTTCAAAGACGTTTTAAACGTCATGGACCATATGAGATGTTCCAGGAGTTGAAGTTAATATTTCCAGCAAATACCCGAGTTGAGAGATATGAAGTCTCCAACAAGTTCTATAGCTAAAAGATGGAGGAGAATCGCTCAACTAGTGAGCATGTGCTCAGATTGTCTGGGTACTTCAATCGCTTGAATCAAGTGGGAGTTAATCTTCCAGATAAGATAGTGATTGACCGAGTTCTCTAGTCACCATCACCAAGTTAGTAGAACTTAGTGATGAACTATAGTATGCAAAGGATGACAAAAATGATTCCCGAGCTCTTCGCGATGTTGAAATCAACGAAGGTAGAAATCAAGAAAGAGCATCAAGTGTTGATGATTGACAAGACCACTAGTTTCAAGAAAAAGGGCAAAGGGAAAGAAAGGGAACTTCAAGTAGAATGACAAGCAAGTTGTCACTCCCGCGAAGAAGCCCAAAGCTGGACCAAAGCCTGAAACTGAGTGATTACACTGCAAAGGAAATGGTCACTAGAAGCGGGGAAGCCCTGAATATTTGGTGGATAAGAAGGATGGCAAATTGAACAAGGGTATATTTGATATACAGGTTATTGATATGTGCCTTACTAGTGTTTATAGTAGCCCCTGAGTATTTGATACTTGTTCGGTTGCTATGATTAGTAACTCGAAACATGAGTTACAGAATAAACAGAGACTAGTTGAAGGGGAAGTGACAATGAGTGTTGGAAGTAGTTCCAAGATTGATATGATCATCATTGCACACTCCCTATACTTTTCGGGATTAGTGTGAAACCTAAATAAATGTTATTTGGCGTTTGCGTTGAGCATGAATATGATTTGATCATGTTTATTGCAATACGTTTATTCATTTAAAAATCAGAGAATAATTGTTGTTCTGTTTACATGAATAAAACCTTCAAATGGTCATACACCCAATGAAAATAGTTTGTTGGATCTCGATCGTAGTGATACACATATTCATAATATTGATGCCAAAAGATGCAAAATTAATAATGATAGTGCAACTTATTTGTGGCACTGTCGTTTGGGTCATATCGGTGTAAAGCGCATGAAGAAACTCCATAAAGATGGATTTTCGGAATCACTTGGTTATGAATCATTTGATGCTTGCGAACCGTGCCTTTTGGGCAAGATGACTAAAACTCCATTCTCCGAAACAATGGAACAAGCTACTGACTTATTGAAAATAATACATACCAATGTATGCGATCCAATGAGTGTTGATGCTTGTGGCAAGTATCGTTATTTTCTGACCTTCACAAGATGATTTGAGCAGATATGGGTATATCTACTTGATGAAACATAAGTCTGAAATAGTTGAAAGGTTCAAAGAATTTCAGAGTGAAGTGGAAAAATCATCGTAACAAGAAAATAAAATTTCTGCGATCTGATCGCAGAGACGAATATTTGAGTTACGAGTTTGGTCTTCAATTAAAACTATGTGAAATAGTTTCATAGCTCACGCCACCTGGAACACCACAATGTTATGGTGTGTCCGAACGTCGTAAGCGCACTTTATTGGATATGGTGCGATCTATGATGTCTCTTACTGATTTACCACTGTTTTTTTGGGGTTATGCATTAGAGACAGCTGCATTCACGTTAAAAGGGCACCATCTAAATCCGTTGAGATGACACCATATGAACTATGGTTTAGCAAGAAACCCAAGTTGTCGTTTCTTAAAGTTTGGGGCTGCGATGCTTATGTGAAAAAGTTTCATCCTGATAAGCTCAAACCCAAATCGGAGAAGTGCGTGTTCATAGAATAACCAAAGGAAATTGTTGGGTACACCTTCTATCACAGATCCGAAGGCAAGATATTCGTTGTTAAAAATGGGTCCTTTCTAGAAGGAGTTTCTCTCGGAAGAAGTGAGTGGGAGGAAAGTAGAGCTTGATTAGGTAACTGTACCTTCTCCCAAATTGGAAAATAGTTCATCACTGAAATCAGTTCCAGTGATTCCTACACCAATTAGTGAGGAAGCTAATGATGATGATCATGAAACTTCAGATCAAGTTACTACAGAACCTCGTAGGTCCTCCAGAGTACGGTCCGAATTAGAGTGGTACGGTAATCCTGTTCTGAAAGTCATGTTACTAGACCTTGATAAACCTATGAGGAAGCGATGATGAGCCCATATTCCGCAAAATGGCTGGAGGCCATGAAATCTGAGATAGGATCCATGTATGAGAACAAAGTGTGGACTTTGGTGGACTTGCCCGATGATCGGCAAACCATAGAAAGTAAATGGATCTTCAAGAGGAAGACGGACGTTGTTAGTAGTGTTACTATCTACAAAGCTCGACATGTCGCAAAAAGGTTTTTTACAAGTTCAAGGTGGTGACTACAATGAGACTTTCTCAACTGTAGCGATGCTTAAGTCTGTCCGAATCATGTTAGCAATTGCCACATTTTATGAAATTTGGCAAATGGATGTGAAAACTACATTCCTTAATGGATTTATTAAAGAAGAATTGTATATGATACAAATAGATGGTTTTGTCAATCCTAAAGGTGCTAACAAAGTGTGCATACTCCAGTGATCCATCTATGGACTGGTGCAAGCATCTCGGAGTTGGAATATACACTTTGATGAGTTGATCAAAGCATATGGTTTTATACAGACTTTTGGAGAAGCCTTTATTTACAAGAAAGTGAGTGGGAGCTCTGTAGCATTTCTAAATACTATATGTGGATGACATATTGTTGTTTTGGAAATGATATAGAATTACTGGATAGTATAAAAGGATACTTGAATAAGAGTTTTTTTAAAAAGAAAGACCTCAGTAAAGCTACTTACATATTGAGCATCAAGATCTATTGAGATAGATCAAGACGCTTGATAAGTTTTTTCAATGAGTACATACCTTGATAAGATTTTGAAGTGGTTCAAAATGGAACAGTCAAAGAAGGAGTTCTTGCCTGTGTTCCAAGGTGTGAAGTTGAGTAAGACTCAAATCCCGACCACGGCAGAAAATAGAAAGAGAACGAAAGTCATTCCCTATACATCAGACATAGGTTCTATAAAAGTATGCCATGTTATGGTCCAGACCTATTGTATACTCTGCCCTGGTTTGGCAAGGGAGTACAATAGTGATCTAGGAGTAGATCACTGGACATTGGTCAAAATTATCCTTAGTGGAATAAGGATATGTTTCTCGATTATGGAGGTGACAAAAGGTTCGTTGTAAAGGATTACGTCAATACAAGTTTTGGCACTGATCCAGATGACTCTAAGTCTCGATCTGGATACATATTGAAAGTGGGAGCAATCAGCTAGAGTAGCTCTGTGCAGAGCATTGTAGACATAGAATATTTGCAAAATACATACGGCTCTGAATGTGACAGACCCGTTGACTAAGCTTCTCTCACGAGCAAAACATGATCACACCTTAGTACTCTTTGGGTGTTAATCACATAGCGATGTGAACTAGATTATTGACTCTAGTAAACCCTTTTGGTGTTGGTCACATGAAGATGTGAACTATGGGTGTTAATCATATACATATATGAATATTGGTATTAAATCACATGGCGATGTGAACTAGATTATTGACTCTAGTGCAAGTGGGAGACTGAAGGAAATATGCCCTAGAGGCAATAAAAAAGTTATTATTTATTTCCTTATTTCATGATAAATGTTTATTATTCATGCTAGAATTGTATTAACCGGTAACATGATACATGTGTGAATACATAGACAAACATAGTGTCACTAGTATGCCTCTACTTGACTAGCTCGTCAATCAAAGATGGTTAAAGTTTCCTAACCATATACATGAGTTGTCATTTGATTAACGGGATCACATCATTAGGAGAATGATGTGATTGACATGACCCATTCCGTTAGCCTAGCACTTGATCGTTTAGTATGTTGCTATTGCTTTCTTCATGACTTATACATGTTCCTTTAACTATGAGATTATGCAACTCCCGTTTACCAGAAGAACACTTTGTGTGCTACCAAACGTCACAACGTAACTGGGTGATTATAAAGGAGCTCTACAGGTGTCTCCGAAGGTACATGTTGGGTTGGCATATTTCGAGATTAGGTTTTGTCACTCCGATTGTCGGAGAGGTATCTCTAGGCCCTCTCGGTAATGCACATCACTATAAGTCTTGCAAGCAATGTAGCTAATGAGTTAGATACGAAATGATGCATTACGTAACGAGTAAAGAGACTGGCAGGTAACGAGATTGAACTAGGTATTGGATACCGACGATCGAATCTCGAGCAAGTAACATACCGATGACAAAGGGAACGACGTATGTTGTTATGCGGTTTGACCGATAAAGATCTTCGTAGAATATGTAGGAGCCAATATGAGCATCCAGGTTCCGCTATTGGTTATTGACCGAGAATAGTTCTAGGTCATGTCTACATAGTTCTCGAACCCGTAGGGCCCGCACGCTTAACGTTACGATGACAGTTTTATTATGAGTTTATGAGTTTTGATGTACCTAAGGAGTTCGGAGTCCCGGATGAGATCGGGGACATGACGAGGAGTCTCGAAATGGTCGAGACGTAAAGATCGATATATTGGACGACTATATTTGGACTTCGGAAAGGTTCCGAGTGATTCGGGTATTTTTCGGAGTACCGGAGAGTTACGGGAATTCGCCGGGGAATATATGGGCTTTATTGGGCTTTAGGGGAAAGAGAGAGGAGAAGTTGGGCGCCCCCCAAGGCCTAGTCCGAATTGGACTAAGGGGAGGGGCTGCGCCCCCTCCTTCCTTCTCTTCTCTTCTCTTCCCCCTTTCTTTGACTCCTACTCCTACTACTTGGAAGGGGGGGGGGAATCCTACTCCCGGTGGGAGTAGGACTCCTCCTTGGCGCGCCTCCTCCTGGCCGGCCGCCCCCTCCCCCTTGCTCCTTTATATACGGGGGCAAGGGGGCACCCCATGACACACAAGTTGATCTTCGTGATCGTTCCTTAGCCGTGTGCGGTGCCCCGCTCCACCATATTCCACCTCAGTCATATCGTTGTGGTGCTTAGGCAAAGCCCCGCGTCGGTAGAACATCATCATGGTCACCATGCCGTCGTGCTTACGGAACTCATCCCCGAAACCCTGCTGGATCGGAGTCCGGGGATCGTCATCGAGCTGAACGTGTGCTGAACTCGGAGGTGCCGTACGTTCGTTGCTTGGATCGGTCGGATCATGAAGACGTACGACTACATCAACCGCGTTGTCATAACACTTCCGCTTACGGTCTATGAGGGTACGTGGACATCACTCTCCCCTCTCATTGCTATGCATCACCATGATCTTGTGTGTGCGTAGGATTTTTTTGAAATTACTACGTTCCCCAACACTATCGAGATGCATATGGGTGACACGGTGGTTTTAGCGAGTTCGGGCCTCTCACGGTGGAGATAACAACCCTACATCTCGTGCTCTAGAGAGGCTTTGTTTTATCTGAGTATATATCCGGAGATTACAATGTTTGTGTGTGTGTGAGGAACGGATCCCCATGCCTGAGCTAAGTCTTGAGACTCATGGTGAAAAGAGAGAGAGGTGGAAGAAAAGAGCCCCCCAAGTCTAGTGGTGGGGGTGGCTTATATAGAGTGCGCCACCCCCTCACCTCCTATGTTAAAAAGTGGGGCATGAATGCCATAATGCCAGCCCACTACCAAGCCCTCACCATGAGAATGATGTCGACTGCTTTGTTGCCTGCTGGTCTTCGTATATCCGAGTGAGTCGTACGGTCGAGTGGTGAACTGTCATCCGAGTGGATGGTATACTACTTGTCCGAGTGGATAGTATGTCTGTATGAAATTTATCTGGACCCACTTGTTCTATGGACCCCATGCTTTATAATACTTCGACCCTTCGTGGGCCTACCTGTTATGTGTATCCCCAACAGCGCCGCCTTGATCAGAGAAGTCTGGGCACACTTCACTTGCTACCCGTTCGAGCAGTTTTGATCCCAGCTCCAGTCCCTTTCTGTTTTGGTCCTTTTTATGCAAACTAGACGAAGCCATGATCGCCAAGCCATGATCCAGTGTGTCATCATCTTATCAAAACAATAGGATCACTATAATTTTTCTCATAAAAAATAATAGCATTTCTACATTCCCAAAGAGACCATAACATAGCTGATAATCCCACCCGCACTAACTTTCTTTCATTCTTGATAAAAGTTTTAACCCATCTCCCAAAATAATCCTCCACATTCGTAGGTGTATTTCTCAAATTAAATGCACATTTTAGTAAGCTCCACATCAGGGAGGCAACTCCACAAGTGTAGAACAAGTGATCTATAGTTTCCTCCTTCCTGAAAGCACAAGTGCTCCCTGGGTGATTTTGGTAATTAATGTCAACATATCTCTTGTTGTACTAATGTATTATCTAGTGCATTTCACACAAGTTCAACAATGGCATGGAAAGGACAAGAGGATGTGGAACCCCTTCTAGGTGTCTAAGACATGCATTGGCAAAAGCTCAAGACTCTTCATTTCTATTTTAGTGATCCAAGATCACATTGAGTCCATAGGAAAGCCAATACTATTAAAAGGGGATGAGGCATTACTTAACGGTTTACTTGCTCAAGTACTTAGTGATACTACTCCAAAACCCTCAACCACTTTCTCATTTCCAAATACGTCCAAAGCCCAAAGTCAAACTCGGCCCCATCGAAATCTTCTATCCGACGCCACCGAGTTCATTTGACATTGCCACCACCAGAAACCCTAACAGTTCGTTCACACCGATACAGATCTTGGTCTCACCGAGATGGCCATGCAGACTCTCTGTTTCCCTTTGTAACATTTAGATCTCACCAAAATGAGTGATCGGTCACACCGAGTTTGCTTGACCAACTCTCCGTTTACTCTTTGCTGAAATCGATCTCACCGAGTTCACGCAATCGGCTTCACCAAGATGAGGTTTTGCCCTACCCCTAGCACATCGGTCCCACCGAGTTGTTCCAGTCAGTCCCACCGAGATTCCTAGTATTCACATTTTGAACTGAATCGGTCACACCAAGTTCTTCTATTCGGTCTGACCGAGTTGGGTCAAATGTGTCTAATGGTTGGATTTTGTGTGGAGGCTATATATACCACTCAACCACCTACTCCATTTGTGAGAGAGCCATCAGAACGTGCGTACACTTCCAGCATACATTTTCTGAGAGAGAACCACCTACTCATGTGTTGAGACCAAGATATACCAATCCTACCACACGAATCTTGATCTCTAGACTTTCCCAAGTTGCTTTCCACTCAAATCATCTTTCCACCATATCCAAGTCTGTGAGAGAGAGTTGAGTGTTGGGGAGACTATCATTTGAAGTAGAAGAGCAAGGAGTTCATCATCAACACACCATCTATTACCTTTTGAAGAGTGGTGTCTCCTAGATTGGTTAGTTATCTCTTGGGAGCCTCCGACAAGACACTACTAGGAAAAACCCTAGTAGTAGCGCGGGTTTAATGCCCACTAGTAGTGCGGGACATTGCACTACTGATAAGGCGCTACACCTATTACTTAGCAGTAGCGCGTGCGGCACACGGTACTGCTAAGACACATAGCCGCAGCGTTTGTTTTCTCCCACGCTGCTGCTAATCTAGCTAGTAGCAGCGTGTTTACTATCCATCGCTACTAGTATATTTTTTTCATTTTTTATTTTGTGTATTTATACGCTGTTATACAAATTTTGGTACAATACCAATTATGAGGCTTATATCATTATGTCCATAATAGTGTGTCAAATGAAGGTGGATTAGGTTCGAGTGGAGGCAATATGTGGTGCATGTCAAAAGTGTACTACTAATCCAAACTTGATCTAGTTTGGACTAGTAGTACTTTTGATGTGCACCACATGTTGCCTCCACTTGAATCTAATCCGCCAGCACAAGCTATTTAATCATCATCATAGTCATTACCACCAACAGTAGTTATTTAATAATCATAGTCATAGTGTAGCACATCATCATCTTCAAGCTCATTCTAGCTAGCTAATCACCACCAACACTAGCTGCGGTAGCTATCTAATCACCACCAACACTAGCTAATAATAATCATCATAGTAATTACCACCAACACTAGCTATTTAATCATCATAGTCATAGTGTAGCACACCATCATCTTCAAACCCATTTCTAGTTAGCTAATCACTCCTGCTGCTCTCTCTCAGTAAAATAACATAAAACATGTGTAGCACTCCTGCTTCATCATGTTGGAGCATGCAGATGAACTTGTATCCTAATCGTGGGCTACGCTTCTGATTGCTGCCCCCTAGTACTTCTCTGTGATCGTTCACAATTTTGCTCCAGTCTTTCACTATTAAGCATTCCTCGCTATTAGAAATCATGAATGCACTAAAGTGCATTGTAGGATATCTTGGCCGTAAGCTAACAATTCTTATGCGACCTTTAGTCTCGATCCAATGAGGCACAACATTCATTGGGTCCCATTTGAAGAACATCGTATAGTAACATACTTAGCAATGAAGTTTAGCTTAAAAAAATAATGTATGCAAAAGATGCACTGAGGAAAAATAGTAAAAATATTACCATCTTTCCTAAATGCTCCCTCTGTTCTGATTTACTCGTCGTGGTTTTAGTGCAAATTTGAACTAAAACCACGACGAGTAAATCGGAACGGAGGGAGTAGATGTGATCGTAGTTCAGTACGAACACTATTGGTCGTACATTCTGAGTACTAAGATTTTTAAGTCCAGAAAAATAATTTGTCTTGACAGTATGAAGATCCTCAAGCCACGAAACATAAGCACTTATCTCCTCGCAGTTTAGTTCAGCCCTGAGACAGTAGTAGGTCCTGTCGACCAAGCGCTGGACATGTTTGTTGAATGGAAATAAGCTGTCAATAGAAATTAGTTGTTAACTATTTTTGAATAAACAATATCAAAGACATAAATATGGTTGAGAAACTCACATAATGGTATAACTGGAGGCGTTTACACATCAACCCAGATGTCGATATTAGCTTCAATATCATCTTCCGGACGAATATCAAAGGTGATAACCATATCGGGCTCAAATGCATAAGTCTTGCATAGTGCTTGCCAAGTTTTGCATCCAAAATAGGTTTAGGTGTCTGCGTTGTATAATTTTGCGTGGAAAGTACAACCATGCTCGGTTTTCAAGTAAAGTCTCTTTACCTCCGTAGTAGTTTTCATAGGACTGAAACCTATCTTATCCAAGACAAAAACTCTTGCATGGCAGGGGATACACTAGTAGAATAGTAAAAAAATTAAATTATAAGTTGAAGCAAATGAAGCAGATGTCATGCTTAATTATGAAAAAGAGACTTGTCGTTGTGACTTACTGTATCCATTTCAAAGTTCTCGTCCAGCTTGATGCTGAAGCGCCTATCATTATCTAGGAAGATTCTGTCGCACAGGCCGCGCTCGTCTTCGCAGTATTTGCAAATACCGAAATCCTTTTCATCGTCAGACATTTCCTATGTTCATAGTTGAAACATTAATTGGAAATCGGTCGAAGACAACTACCAGGATACTCAACACACAAATCCGGGGCACTCGATATTTCCTACATATTCTGGCACAAGTCATGCCAAATTCACGGAAAAATCTGGGATGACCTTTGCTAAAATAGGACATATCGAGCGCCTGAAATTTGCCGGAATGGAAATGAATCAACACTCCGGCAAAACATAGGCCACTCAGAGGTGTAACCTGCAAAAATGACCGGCCACTTGGGCAAGCACATATCCTATTTGAGCAACACAAGATATACATTTCAGAATATCTATAGGACTCATATTGAGAAGAGCATTCAATAAGCAAAACCAAATCATAAAATAAATGTGACATGTTCAACTAGTTCTATTAATTCAACTAGTTCTTACTAAAAACAAACTTACTATAAATAAAAATAAACTAGTACCTAATTAGTACCTAGTTCTTACTAACTAATTAGTACCTAGGAACTACTGCCCTAATTACCATCTAATTTGATGAACCTAGGGGTGGAAAGTGGTAGCGGATAATCCAAAGTTTGATGCAATAGATGAACCCTAACTAATTTGATGCAATTAAAATTTGAAGAACCCTAGGCAGAGGTAGGGGAGGGTGAGGAGCAGGCGTGCTCACCTCAGGTGCCTGCGGCGAGGGAGGGGCAGGCGGCGTCGAGGTCGGGGTCGGGGCTCGGGCACGCGGCAGAGGGCGGCGTCGAGGTCGGGGTCGGGGGCGGCGTCGAGGGTGGGCGGAGAGTGACGGGAGAGTGCGCAGCGGCCGACCGGTGACGGCGGCGGCGACAACGGAGGAGTTGGGATTTGGGGGAAGTGGCCGTGAGAAAGAATGAATCATGTGTTAAGTCGAAAGTAGCAGTAGCGCTTTCTGGTAAGCGCCCTACTGCTAAGTTAGCTATAGCGCATTCCTGGATACGTGCTACTGATACCCCTTTCTCTTTTTCCCCTTTTCATTTATTTTTCTTTACATTTTATTTTTTCCTTTCTCCTTTTTCTATTTCTTTCATTTTCATTTATTTTTCTATTTGCTTTCCATTTAATTTTAGTTCCTTTATCAGTAGCGCCTTTCTTGGTAAACGCGCTTCTACAAAGCATGTATCGGTAGCACTGTTCGCCGTGGATCACTACTACTATGTGTAGCCCATCGGCTAAGCAGTGGGAATTCTAGTATTAGCGTGTTTATCTACAGGCGCGCTACTGCTACAATTGTATCTGTAGCGTGATTTACGCCAGCGCACTACTGCTACATAGCACTAGCGTGAATTTTGGACATGCGCTACTGCTAAAGTTATGTGTATAAGGTTTTCCCTAGTAGTGAGATTATGGAGATGAACCAAAAAGTTTGTAAGGGCAAGGAGATCGCCTACTTCGTGAAGATCTACCCGAGTTAGGCAAGTCCTTCGTGGGCGATGGCCATGGTGGGATAGACAAGGTTGCTTCTTCGCGGACCCTTCATGGGTGGAGCCCTCTGTGGACTCGCGCAACCGTTACCCTTCGTGGTTTGATGTCTCCATCAACGTGGATTTTCGATAGCACCACCTATCGGAACCATGCAAAAAATCTCTGTGCCTTCAATTGCGTTTGTAGACTCCAATCCCATCCTTAATTTTTTGCAATTTGCATGCTTTACTCTTTCCACTGCGCATACTCTTGCCATGCTTGCTTGAAAAGTATTGTGAATGCTTAAACTCGTGCTAAAACTCTACCTCAACTTGAAGAACTCAAAAATTGCCAGCTTTACTTGTTGAGGGTCTAATCACCTCCCTCTAGACCCTCTTCTCATTCCTTTCAATTGGTATCATAGCTTTGGTCTCCATTGCTTTGGTTTAATAACCATTGGAGGAAGATGGATGAGTCTACGATTAGGAGTATTAGACGTAGAGTGCCTATGCTTGACGGAGAGTTCTATATCTTGGAAGAATGAGAAGCTTGAGATTTTTAATGAATATAATTTGAACAAGTATATTACTAGTCCTTGTGCGCCTCCCATTGATCCCTTGCATCCTAACCCTGATGAGTATCTTGACATGACACACAACCTAACAAATATTGATATTATCATTAGAGGTTTGCCTAGAAATTTGATTATATGCTTGCCTACATTTGAATGTGCTTATAGTATGTGGAGATACCTTGAGGAGCGCTTTCCAAACTATTCCTTGAAATATCTAGATGAGATTCTTCAGAAGTCCATTGCTTTTCATAAAATGAATCCTAGTGATCCTAAATTTGATGATTGTCTATTTCAGCTTCGTGACCTTATGTGTGCCAAAGGAGATGTTGGAGTCATTAGTACCATCATCTCACAAGTTATTAGAATTCATAAAGATGCACATTGTCATGGTCATAGATCTAATGAATCACTCTCTCTAGGTGATGATCATTCACATGATGATGTTGAACATGGATATTATGATGAGGATGGTGATAGTGACTTTGATCTCGATGAGTCGATGAGACACTTTGGTCTTATGGCTAACCTTTGTGGTTACATGGCTGGAGGAAAAGAATGGGTTCTTGATAGTGGATATACTGATCATATGACCATAGATAAGAACATGTGAATGAGCTTGCTGAGAACGATGGTCCCCGGAAGTATGTCACTTTTGGTGACAACTCAAAGGGTAAGGTAGTTGGCCTTGGTAAGGTGGCCATCTCGCATGATAGCTCTATCCAAAACATCATGCTCGTTGAATCCCTTGGTTATAATCTACTTTCCGTATCTAGACTAGTTGACTTCGGTTTCAATGTTCTATTTACTGAAGTAGATTGCCAAGCGTTTCAAAGAGATAATCATAATATGGTCTTTACCGATATTCGTAGAGGTGATTATACATTGTTGATTTCACTAAGAGAGCTCAACCTCGTACTTTCTTAATAGATAAATCTTCTAAAGGTTGGTTATGGCATAGAAGGTTTATGTCATGTGGGAATGAAAAATCTCGATAAGCTTATTAAAGGTGATCATATCCTTGATGTCAAAGATGTCATATTTGACAAGGATAGACTTTGCAGTGCTTGTCAAGCAGGAAAACAAGTTGGAGGAAGTCATCCCGTGAAGGACATCATGACCTTGAGAAGACCGCTTGAGCTACTTCACATGGATCTCTTTGGTCCCAACGCATACAAGAGTCTCGGTGGTAACTCGTTTGGTTTGGTCATTGTTGACGATTTTTCAAGATTTACGTGGGTGTTCTTTCTTGATGATAAATCACAGGTTCAAAAGATCTTAAAGAACTTTGCTAGGAAGGCCCAAAACCAATTTGAAGTGAAGATCAAGAAGGTTCGAAGCAACAACGGAACGGAGTTCGAGAACATCAATGTGGATACCTTTCTTGACGAAGAACGGATTTCACATGAGTTCTCAGCTACGTACACACCTCAACAAAATGGAGTTGTTGAGAGGAAGAACCAGACACTTATTGAGATGGCAAGAACGATGCCTGGTGAATACAAAACGCCAAGACATTTTTGGGCGGAAGCGGTTGAGACAGCTTGTCATGCTACAGATTGAATATATCTTCACAAGCTTTTCGGCAAGATGGCATACGAGCTTCTCACCGGTAACAAACCCCAAGTTGGATACTTTCGAGTATTTGGCGCAAAGCGTTAAATTCTTGATAAGCATCGTCGCTCGAAATTTGCTCCTAAATCTCATGAAGGTTTCCTACTCGGTTATGGCTCAAACCCTCACACATACCGTGTGTACAAAAATTTCACCCGAAAGGTCGAAGAGATGGTAGATGTGAAGTTTGATGAATCTAACGGCTCGCAAGTAGAGCAATTGCCAATTGATGTAGGAGACAAAGATCCTTCAGAAGGTGTTCAATATTTGTCCATTGGAAATATTCGCCCAATGGAGGTGAAGGAGAGTACTTCATCTATTCAAGTGGAAGCCTCAACTTCGCGTCAAGGTGAACCACAAGTTGACCTGGAGGCATCCATAAGTGAAACACATCAAGACGAAGGAAATGAGGAAGTGCAACAATACGAACCACATCGACCTCCCTCTCCACCTCCACAAGAGAGCAACAACGCCAACAACAATGAAAAGGACAAGGTGAAGAAGAAGACAATGAAGAGGATGTTCCACCCGACCCAAACAAAAGCTCACACGAGTTATAGCAAGAATCTCTAGAGACCATCCCGTCGAACAAATCTTCTATGATATTCAAACTGAGAGAATTACTCGCTCTAAAACTTGTTTGGCTAACTTTTGTGAACACTACTCATTCAATTCTAGTGTTGAACCTATGAAGGTAGAACAAGCTGAGGATCCAGATTGGGTGAACGCTATGCATGAGGAGCTACACAACTTTGAGAGGAATCAAGTGTGGACATTGGTTGAAAAGCCGGATGACAAGCACAATGTCGTTGGAACCAATTGGGTGTTTCAAAATAAGCAAGATGAGGATGGACAGTTTGCATGCAACAAGGCCCGTCTGGTCGCGGCTGCACACAAGTCTAAGGTATGGACTATGGTAAGACATATGCCTGCATTGCTAGACTTGAGTCCATACACATCTTACTTTCTTATGCTAGTCACCATGATATCACTTTATACCAAATGGACATCGAAAGTGATTTTATAAATGGAGAAATTGAGGAGGAAGTCTCTGTTAAACAACCTCCCAACTTTATCAATCCTAAGAAACCTAACCATGTCTACAAACTTCACAAAGCTCTTTATGGTCTTAAACAAGCTCCTAGAGCATGGTATAAATGCTTGACCAAGTTCCTTACTGAAAAACGCTTTGAAATTGGAAGATTGGTTCTACAATTTTTACTAAAAGGGTTAATGGTGAATTATTTATGTGCCAAATTTATGTGGCTGATATCACATTTGGTTCTACTAACCCCCATTTTAGTGAAAAGTTTGGAAGGCTAATGTCGGAGAATTTTGAGATGTCTATGATGAATGAACTCAATTTTTTTCTTGGTTCGCAAATCAAGCAAACTAAGGAAGGTACCTTTGTCTCTCAAACAAAGTATACCAAGGATCTTTCCAAGAAGTTCAACATGCAAGAAAGCAAAGGTATGAAAACATCCATGCCTACTAGTGGACATCTTGACTTGACTAAGGATGGCAAACCGGTTGGTCAAAAGGTTTACCGCTCTATGATTGGATCATTATTATATATATGTGCCTCCCACCCTGATATTATGCTAAGTGTGTGCATGTGTGCACGATATCAAGCGGCCCCTAAAAATGTCATCTTCAGGCCGTGAAAAGGATAGTGAGATACTTAATTCATACACCAAACTTTGGAATTTGGTATCCTAAGAGGTCATCTTTTGATCTTGTTGGCTACTCCGATTCAGACTATGCTAGTGACAAGGTTGATAGAAAGTCCTTCAGGTACTTGTCAATTTCTTGGTAGATCCCTTGTGTCTTGGTCCTCCAAGAAACAAAACTCAGTATCCTTATCTACTACCAAAGCGGAATACATTGCCGCCGGATCATGTTGTGCTCAATTACTTTGGATGACCCAAACTCTTAAGGATTATGGGATACATGTGAAACATGTTCCATTGCTTTGTGACAATGAAAGTGCTATTAATATTGCTCACAATCCCGTGCAACATTCTCGAACTAAGCATATTGAAGTTCGTCGTCATTTCATTCGAGATCATGTTGCTAAAGGAGACATCAATCTTAAGCATGTTCGTACCAATAAGCAATTGGCGGATATATTCACCAAAACGCTTGATGAGAAAGTATTTTTCCATTTGAGAGGTGAATTTAATATCATTGATGCCTCAAACTTGGAGTTGTGACTCTCTTTTTGGATACATGCAAGGCATGAGCCTTTTATGACTAATCCTCGATACTTCTCTTATGATGATGATCATTTGTCTTGGATCTACGCTTGTACCCTTGCATGTTATCTAACCCTTGTAGGTACTTGGATGAGCCCAAATCTATGAGATTGCAAGTCACTCACATTTTAAGGAATCTCAACATCACCAAGTTCCCATGATATGGTAGTTGAATACAAGGAAGCATGAATTCACTCAACATATCCTTTGACAAATTCAATATATCAAATTTCATTTGGTATCAAGTTTCATGATTGTCATTTTGGATACACAAGTGCTCTTCCTTGAAAGACTAACCCATGTAGGAAGATGAACTCAAAATACGTACAAGTGGTGCTCCCAACTCTTGATGGACTATATCAACCTTGAGCATCCAACACAAGTTCGACTACATGATCCAGATCAGCACCACAACCCAAGGTATGTTATTCCATCTTAGAGAAGCTTTACTCCAAGAAATGAGTCAAAGCAACTCAACAAGATGTGAATACATCAAAATGCTTAAATGAAAAATGGTAACCCCATTTTAAGCTTAAACGATGAGTATGACCTACTCAAGTGCTATCACTTGACTCCTCAGTCAATATACTCTAACATAGGTGACCTTATCGCTGCCCCCTTCTAGATGAAGTTATCTAGTGTTCCTTTGCTCATTTACTTTATGTTTCTTGCTAAGTTTTATTTCAAAAAAAATAAATTCATCTAGATCTCTTTTCTTCTTTTCTTCTGTGATCCTGTTGTAAATTCGTTGCAAAAATTTTCTGTTAATTCCTTGCAAATCCTTGTGAAATTTCATTTGCTAAGTGAACTGAGATGACAAATTCCTTTCTCTGTATTGAACTTGGTATCACCAATCAGAGCCTATCGGCTAGACCGAAACACAAGGACTCCTTGTATATAGTTCATCGGTACAACCGATACGGACTAGCTCGGTCTGACTGGTGTCACTGATTTCACTACTGAGAGAATATTTTTCCATATTATATTTGCCTATTTTCTTCACCTCCACTCAATGATTCTTTCGTCTACAAGCATCATGAAATACCTACTAGTTTGTAGTGTCTCTCAAGGACCACACCTGCTTGACTCATGCTCCAGAAGTACCCTTCTTGGAAATTGATGTCAAGGGGGGAGAGAGAGCACATATCAAAGCTTATCATATGAGCACATCTAAGCTCTTCCAGATGCTAGTGAAACGAAGAGGAGAGAAGTCACACGTCTTTTAGAGGGGAAAGACATGTCAATATGTTTAATCTTAGTTATTGCCATTGAATATTTTTGTTGCTCCGATTATGGGTAATATTATTCTTCCTTGCTCTGATTTTCTCTCACCCTATCTTCTCCCATTATCCAATATCAGATTCAGGGGGAGAAAGAATCCATGTCTAGGGGAGAAAAATCTTTGGAATTCACTGCACATCTTTAAATCTTTGGGGACATATCCATATCTAAAAGAAGTACCAAGTACTCACCCATTACATGTCATCCCAGTCTTGGTACTCTTGTGGTTTCCTGAAATTGCTTTACTTAAAAGTGTTCTTGTGTTATCTAACCCTGGTTTCTCAAGTACACTTCTTCCAAAGCCAGCTCGAGACCACAAGGTAAGTATATGCATCACACTCATGTGCATCATGATCTCTTGCTATTGCACATATTGTTTGCAAGAGGGAATAATAAACATGAATGTACATTTCTTAATCACATCATGTGCTCTGATGCATATAGCCAAGATGCATGTAACTCTTTGCTTGTTCTGTCATAATTATGCATTCACATGTTCCTATATTCTATCTTCACATGATTGCATATATGTAGGGGGAGCTTATGAATGTTACATGTTTCTCCAAAGCTTTACTTGTTACTCTTCATATCCTTTATCTAAAAAGCTTTGATGTATGTTGTCATCAACTACCAAAAAGGGGGAGATCAAAAGCACAAGTGCTCCCTGGGTGATATTGGTAATTAATGTCAACACATCTCTTGTTGGACTAATGTATTATCTAGTGTATTTCAAACAAGTTCAACAATGGCGTGGAAAGGACAAGAGGATGTGGAACCACTTCAAGGTGTCTAAGCATGCATTGGCAAAAGCTCAAGACTCTTCATTTCTATTTTAGTGATCCAAGATCACATTGAGTCCATAGGAAAGCCAATACTATTAAAAGGGGATGAGGTTTTGCTTAATGGCCTACTTGCTCAAGTACTTAGTTATACTGCTCCAAAACCCTCAACCACTTTCTCATTTCCAAATATGTCCAAAACCCAAAGTCAAACTCGGCCCCATCAAAATCTTCTATCCGGCGCCATCGAGTTCATTTGACATAGCCACTGCCAGAAACCCTAATAGTTCAGTCACACCGATACGGATCTCGGTCTCACCGAGATGGTCCTGCAGACTCTCTGTTTCCCTTTCTAACATTTTGGTCTCACCGAAATGAGCGATCGGTCACACCAAGTTTGCTTGACCAACTCTCTGTTTGCTCTTTGCTGAAGTCGGTCTCACCGAATTCACATAGTCGGCTTCACTGAGATCAGGTTTTTCCCTAGCCCTAGCATATCGGTCCCACCAAGTTGTTCTAGTCGGTCAGACCGAGATTCCTAGTGTTTACATTTTGAACAGAATCGTTCACACCGAGTTCTTCTATTCAGTCTGACCGAGTTGGGTCAAATGTGTGTAACGGGATTTTGTGTGGAGGCTATATATACTCCTACACCCCCTTCTCCATTTGTGAGAGGGCCATTAGAATGTGCCTACACTTCCGGCATACATTTTCTGAGAGTGAACCACCTACTCATATGTTGAGACCAAGATATACTAATCATACCACAAGAATCTTGATCTCTAGCCTTCCCCAAGTTGATTTCCACTCAAATCATCTTCCACCATATCCAAATCCGTGTGAGAGAGATTTGAGTGTTGGGGAGACTATCATTTGAAGCACAAGAGCAAGGAGTTCATGATCAACACACAATCTATTACCTTTTGGAGAGTGGTGTCTCCTAGATTGGTTATGTGTCGCTTGGGTGCCTCCGACAAGATTGTGGAGGTGAACCAAGAAGTTTGTAAGGGCAAGGAGATCACCTAGTTTATGAAGATCTACCCAAGTGAGGCAAGTCCTTCGTGGGCGATGGTCATGGTGGGATAGACAAGGTTGCTTCTTCGAGGACCCTTCGTGGTTGGATCCCTTTGTGGATGCGCAACCGGTACCCTTCGTGGGTTGAAGTCTCCATCAACGTGTACCACCTATCGGAACCATGCTAAAAATATCTGCGTCTTCAATTGCGCTTGCACACTCCAATCCCATCCCTCACTTTCTTGCAATTTGCATGCTTTACTCTTTTTGCTGCTCATACTCTGCCATGCTTGCTTGAAAAGTATTGTGAATGCTTAAACTTGTGCTAAAACTCTACCTCAACCTGAAGAACTTAAAAATTGCCACCTTTACTTGTTGAGGGTCTAATGAGCCCCCTCTAGACACCTCTTCTCGTTCCTTTCACTTCCCACACAGCACACAAAGTTTTGATCCTACCCATCCTCTTTTAATTAAGGAATATTTGGTCATGGTGCTTTTTTTATTAATCAACCAGAGAATGACTTTGATTTTTGGTATGATTTTAACCTTCCATGAAATGTTTTGTGGATAATTGCAGTCCTCAGCAATTAATATCTTGTAAAGAGATTTAGTGGAGAAAATTTTATTAGCGGTAAGGGTCCATTCAACTTTATCTCTTCCCTCTCCCATCTCTACTGCTTCACATCTATTGATCAAGATGTTCCAATGTTCTAGAGTTTCCCCATGTAAAGTTCTTCTGAATCTAAAGCCTCTCCATTCCCTCTCTATAGCCTCAACAACAGTGATATTATGATCAAAGCATAGATTATATGATGTAGGGCGGAACCTATGGGGCTGATCTTTCACGTTTGGAGTGGATCCTACAGGGAAACACGAAGAACGCGCAGAAGAACACAAGGGAAAGCACGGGGAGTAACGAGAGAAACACTCAACCGACAAGTAATTGATCACACAAGGGCTAGATCACCGAAAACATAAGGTAACACATGATCCAAAGTAAACAAGGGAAGATACAAGAGTAACCATTCTTCTCCGTGAGGAGGTCTTGATTGTCTTCTCCGGATGGAGGCCTTGAATCCCAATGGATCTTCTCTGAGGAGGCACGGTCCCTCACGTGGAGTAGATCCGGTACGGATGAGCAATGCTCTATCTCAAATGAGCTATCACATTGCTAACCCTAGCTAGGAGGTGGAGGAGACCTATTTATAGTCGTAGTGCAAATGGGGGTCAAAGTGAAGGGGTACAAGGGCATCAGCCCGTGGCTGCGGTCACTCATGCGTAGTTTCGGCTCGGGTGCTGGTCGTCCGGGCGTCCGGTGGCTTCGGTTTTCTGTTAATTTCCTCTCGGGTGCCCAGCTGCTGGACGTCCGGAGGGCGTCGGTTGTCCGTGGCCTGGGAGTCGTTGGACGTCCGGGCTAGGCCGGTCGTCCGTGGCCTGTAGCTCTGTCCTGCCTTCCTTCTCTCGGCTGTAGCATCTCCCAGGGGTCGGACGTCCGGGCCCGGCCGGTCGTCCGGTGCCTGTAGCTTCCCAAATGGCTCTTCTTCTTGATGTCCATGCTTGTTGTCCTTGCCACCTTGGCCATTGGGTGTAGCTGTCCCGTGGCTCTCCTCCAAGTACCTGATCACACACGGAGTGTCCGTATGAGGTAGAAGCCAAGTCTCGTGAGTAGAGAGAGGGAGTTCGGAGAGGAGCGACTTCACCTTATCTTTGATAGCCTTTGCTCTAGCTCTTGTCATGGGTCCAAGTGGTGTTGAGGGAGATGTAGGTACGTCCATGGGGATGAGCGAGGGATGCTCCGCATCATCTGCCCCCCTTGGGAAAGATCCGACCTCGGATCAAAAGCTTCATCTCCATGGTATGGCGCGAGGTCCTTGACGTTGAAGATGCCGCTCACATTGTACTTGCCTCATGGTAGGTCTATCTTGTAGGTGTTGTCGTTGTAGCGTGCTAGCACCTTGAAGGGTCCATCGGCTCGAGGGAGAAGTTTGGACTTGCATTCGTTGGGGAAGTTGTCCTTGCGAAGGTGTAGCGACACGAGATCGCCAATGTTGAAGATCAGGGGTTGCTTGTTGACGTTGAGCCTGGTCGCTAGTCATTGTACTTGGCGCTCGATGGTGTGCCTTGTATCCTGATGCATCTTGTTGATGTAGCTTGCTTGTGCACTCGCATCCATGTTGGTGCACTCTTGTAGAGGAAGAGTTAGAATGTCCAATGGTGACAATGGGTTGAAGCCGTAGACGACCTCGAAGGGGGACTTGCCGGCAGTCGAATGTCTTGCACGGTTGTAGGCGCACTCGGCGATGGGTAGACATGCTTCCCACTCCTTGATGTTCTTCTTGATCATCGGTTTGAGGATGGTATGCGGATGAGAACAAGAGCTTGATTCCAAGCTTGGCGCATAGGGTCTTCCAAAAGTAACTCAAGAACTTGACGTCACGATCGAAGACGATTGTCTTTGGTACTCCATGGAGTCGTAAGATTTCCCTACAATAGAGATTCGCAATGTGTGAAGCATCGACTATCTTGTTGCAATGAATGAAATGTGCCATCTTAGAAAATCGGTCCACAACAACAAAGACGGAATCCTTTCCATTTTGAGTTCTAGGCAAACCAAGTACAAAATCCATGCTAATGTCTTCCCAAGGTTCATAAGGAATAGGAAGATGCATGTAAAGATCATGAGATTGAGCTTTAGACTTAGCTTTGTGACATGTAGAGCATCGGGTGGTGAAGCGTGAGACGTCTCGAAACATCTTGGGCCAAAACTAGTTCTTGGAGAGCGTGGCGAATGTCTTATCTCGTCCAAAATGTCCCATGAGTCCACCTCCATGAGCCTCTTGCAAAAGTAGCAAATGAAGAGAAGACTCGGGAATGCATAGTTTGTTACTTTCATAAGATAAGAATCCTTGATATAATATTGTTCCCAAGAAGTATGCGTCAAACACTTAGCATAAGGAATAGCAAAAGATGAATCATTAGCATACAAGTCTTTGATGTGCTCAAAACAAATAACATTCAACTCAAGTTTAGTGACAAGCGTGCATATGCGTGAAAGTGCATCCGCAACTAAATTTTCCTTACCCTTAATGTACTTGATCACATAGGGGAAAGATTCAATAAATTCACTCCATTTGGCATGACGCTTGTTTAACTTAGTTTGACCTTTTAAGTACTTAAGCGTTTCATGATCGGTATGTATGACAAAGTCATGAGGTCTAAGATAATGTTCCCAAACATGTAGCACACACACTAAAGCATACAATTCTTTGTCATATATGGGATAGTTAAGTTGAGCACCAGAGAGTTTTTCACTAAAATATGCAATGGCTCGTTTTTCTTGCATCAAAACTCCGCCAATTCCGGTACCACTTGCATCACAATGAACCTCAAAAGTTTTGTCCAAATTGAGCAAAGCAAGAATGGTAGAATGAGTAAGCAAAGACTTGAGCTCATCAAAAGCGGTGGATTGCAAAGATCCCCAAACAAAAGGAGCATTCTTCTTACTCAAGGCATGCAAAGGAGCGGCAATAGTGCTAAAATCTTTCACAAAGTGACAATAAAAACCTGCAAGACCAAGAAAACTACGCACTTGTTGCAAATTGGTGGGTTGGGGCCAAGTTTTAATTGCTTCAATTTTAGATTCATCAACATGGACACCCTTGGAAGAGATAACAAAACCCAAGAAAACCAATTTGTCAACACCAAATGTGCACTTTGTCATGTTGGCATAAAGACGTTCCTTGCGAAGGGTTTGCAAAACGGCCCTAACATGATTAAGATGCTCTTTCATGGTTTTGCTAAACACAAGAATATCATCGAAGTAAACCACAACAAATTCTCCAATGTAAGGTCGAAGCACAAAATGCATAAGACGTATGAAAGTACCGGGAGCCTCCGATAAACCCATAGTCATAACTAACCACTCTATGAAGCCAAATTTGGTTTTGAAAGCAGTTTTCCATTCATCACCCTCTTGTATGCGGATTTGATAATAGCCACTTTTAAGATCAATTTTTGAGAAAAAGTTGGCTCCGCTAAGTTCATCAAGCATATCATCTAAGCGACAAATGGGATGCCTACAGCGAACGGTAATAGAATTTATAGGTCTACAGTCGGAACACAAGTGGAAACTTCCATCTTGCTTAGGCACAAGTATAACGGGAATGGCACAAGGGCTTAAGCTTTCACGTACATGACCGTTGTCGGTTAGTTGTTGTACGTGCCGTTGGATCTCCTTAGTTTCCTCGGGGTTGATGCGGTATGGAGCTTTGTTTGGGGGAGGCGCTCTGGGGATGAGGTCGATTCAATGTTCAATGCCTCGTAGAGGAGGTACACCCGGAGGTAGCTCATCAGGGAAAACATCTTGGAATTCCTGCAAAAGAGATTGAAACACTAAAGGTAGCTCGTGAGAGGTGTTAGTTTTTGGTTCTCCATCCTTGCACACAAGGACAAAGTGCATCACACTCGATGGGTTCTCACACACTTCTCTCATCTCACTTTTTGTGGCAAATAGTATGAGGTTTTTCTCTCTAGGCGAAGAGGCGCTCAAGTTTGTCTTGTGGCTCTCACTCACTTTTTGGTGGATCAATTTCTGACTCTTCTCTCCATGATGGGTAGCTTGCTTGTTGGCTATCACTTGACTAGGAGACATAGGTCGTAGCACATATTCCTTCCCTTTCATCTTGAAGCTATAGTGATTGGTGCGCCCATTGTGGATGACACCACGGTCTAATTGCCATGGTCGACCAAGAAGGAGGTGGCAAACGGTCATTGGGACCACATCACACTCCAAAGTGTCCTCATATGCACCAATTTTGAAGGATACTTGGACCGTATGCTCAACTCGTATAGTGCCGGAGTCACTTAGCCATTGAACCTTGTAGGGGTGCGGGTGCTTCCTCTTGACCAATTGAAGCTTGGAGCATAGTTCTTCACTTGCCAAGTTGTGGCAACTACCTATCGATGATGACCTTGACGGACCTTCCATTGATGTCGGCCTTTGTGTGGAAGATATGGCATCGTTGGTCTTCTTCTTGTTGATGTTGAAGAGTCAGGACCTTGGAGACAACGAGATTGGGGCTTGTATCTTCATCACAAAAGACTTGATCATCTTCATCCGCGTTCACGCGCCGGTGCATGGCCACTTGCTCAAGAGCTTCCATCTCCTCATCACTCATGGAGTCGTAGGTGCCATTGTCATTGAGGATCATGGTGCGCTTGTTTGTGCATTCATAGGAATTGTGGCCTCGGCCACCACAAGTGAAACACTTGAAGGATCTTGTCTTGATGGTATCATCGGTCGGAGTAGATGATGAAGCACGCGGCTTGAAGTTGCTTGTAGTAGGAGGAAGACGACTTGAACTTGACGAAGTTTTCTTGTAACTCGGCTTGTCCTCGTTGCTTGGAGAAGGTTTGGTTGATGTAGATGTTGGAGGAGTTGTTGAAGCTTGGTTGTTGGAGAAGCCGTAGGTCTTGGATGAGTACTTGGCGTACTTGAAGTCATCTTGCACTTGACGTTCCGCCTTTGTAGCTTGATGTAGGAGCTCAATGAGGTTGGAGTAGGGTTGGAAGTCGGCGATCTTCTTGATGGGATGATCGAGTCCATTCAAGAATCGTGCCATTGTTTGCTCATCATCTTCCGTGACATTGGCTCGAATCATGGCTATCTCCATTTCCTTGTAGTATTCTTCAACACTCTTTGTTCCTTGCTTGAGGAGTTGTAGCTTCTTGAAGAGATCGCGGTTGTAGTAGGTTGGCACAAAATGTGCTCGCATGACTTCCTTCATTTGTGCCCAAGTGGTGATTGGAGGTTCACCTCTCGCTTGTCGGCGCTCAAGGACTTGTTCCCACCATATGAGCACATAGTCTTGGAACTCAAGTGATGCCATAGCGATCTTCTTCTCTTCCTCATAGTTGTGCAAATGAAAGATTATATCGACCTTCAATGCCCATGAGAGGTATTCTTTGGGATCATTGCTTCCATTGAACTTGGGCATTGTGAATTTGAGCTTGCCATAGTGTTGCTCTTAATTGTGTTGTTGGCGATGGTGATGATGACGCCCTTGACGTGGAGGGTAATCATCCTCATGTTGCTCTTGGCATGGAGGAAGTCCATGATCAACTTGCTCTTGTTGAACTTGAGGTTGAGGTGGAGCTTGACGAGATTGTGAAGGAGCTTGAGGAACTTGACGTTGCACGCACGGTTGGTAGTTCCTCTCTTGGGTTTCTTCTTGAAGGGCGTCCTCTTGATTGCACCGCTTGCGATTGCGGTTGGCGATGGCTCGACTTGATTCTTGAAGGGCACGTTGCGCCTCAAGAGCATGCGCTTCTCGTTGTTGTTGTTGAAGACGTTGAGCCTCGGCGTCTTGTTCCTCTTGGTGTAGACGCGCTTGTTCTTCTTCTTGGCGACATAGTCATTGTCGTTCTTTAGCTTGAGCAAAAGCGACTTGGTTTGAGTGAGGATGAGGGACTTGCTCATCGACTTGCTCTTGTGAATGCTTGTCGTGTAGCGGGTTGCGAGATGCATGACGGTCTTGATGCGCGGCTCGTTGAAGAGTGTTTGATGATGGTGTACTTGAGCCGGAGAAGGAGTCGTCGGAGTGTCGACTTGAGTGGCTCCGTCTTGAGTATGAAGAAGTTGAAAGAGGCCGGTTCACCAACAAAGCGCGGATCTCGTCCATCCTTGCATCATTCTCTTGCTTGTGCGTGTCGAGCTTGTTTTTGAAGTAGTCTCGTGTACGTTGCTCGGAGAGTCGCAAGTTGGTGGCGAGGTTGTCGATGTGGTCGTTCATTCCTTGTTGCTCTTGATGCAATGCTCGTTGTGCACCAAAGAGGTGGCTCTTGGTGACGTATGATGAATTGTCCTTGTTTTGCTCGATGAAGAGTGGGTTGGTAGAAGTACTCGGCCTATCCATCATTCCAAGAAAAATGTGAGTGGTAGAAAGAGAAGAACTTATACCAATGTACCTTGACCGATGTTGACGATGAATCAAGTTCACTCAAATGCGGACAATGAAATAGCACTACTGGTACCAATCCTTGTCGGTTCTCACACCTACACAAGTAAAAGCTTATGGTGGAGCTTGGTTTGGATGGTGGCATAGAATTTAATGCAATAGTAAGTGAGCTTCAATAATGTTGGAAATGATTCACAAATTTGCAAATACAACAAGTAGACCAAGCAAATAATGGTACATGGAAACACACACACACAAATAGATAAGTGGGATTGTGCAAACCAAAATTGAGCCAAAATGTGGAATCCACGAAAATGCTCTTGTTGCACAATACACGAGAGACGCTAGCACGATTGCACAATAGGCGGATATAGAACTTGTGCACAACCTACTAGGCAAAAATGCAACGATCTCGATCCCAAGTATGCTATATGTATGGTATTTCGGTGCTATGATACAAGATGATCCGATATGACAATCTTAATGTAGTATGATGCTATGGTTCTTGCTCATAAGCTCTTTGCTTATCTTTCCTCTTTGCTTAAAAGCTTGGGTGGCTCTTTCACTTTTGAGCTCTTTTCTTATGCAAAACTTCACGAACCAAGATAGCAATTGTGTATGCGATGACAACTTTGCGACACACAAGTTGATGCCAAGATATGCACCACTAAGGTATGGTATGTATGCTATGGAGTAGGATCACTAATGTGCACAAGTCTCGTTGCCGGCAATACTCAATGGCTAGTGTCGATGGGTAAGCTACGCGAAAGTAAGACAATGTGGGTATTAATGCAATTGCAAGGTATGACAAAGATGTCGTCGATGTTACCGTCATTGGCGATGATGATACCCTTGCGAAGATGAGCGCGGTGATGATGATGTCGAACCGTACCTATATAGCCGAAACACAATAGGACACGGGAGCCACACTCAAAATCTCAAAGACCAAACGTGTGAAAATTGTCATAGGAGGTATTGGGTAGGATGGTGGTGTATGTGGGTTTTGAAGATGTGGTGGAAGGTGGGGATGTGGTGGTGGCCGAACTGAAAAAAATTTCAGTTTCGTCAGAGTTTCACAGATGTCCGGGGGTTCACGGTCGTCCGGTCATCCGGTGCCTGGGCGAAAATCGGGCACGGGATGAACTGCACGATTTTGGGGTGGAGGAAGATGGTGAGGTCGAAATCGAGCGGATTTGTGGATGGAAAAGGGTGGGGAGGGAGGGGAAAGCTAGATTCACACGTGGCAACACAAATCCATGGACCAAATCCAACAAAATTTCAACTCACCAACAAATCACAAAAAAAATTGGGGCTATTTTTGTTGGGAATTTTCGGATTTAGGACGAAAACAACAAATCAAGCTAGAAAATACGGGCTAGGGGCTCCAAAAACGTGATCAACCTGGCTCTGATACCAAGATGATGTAGGGCGGAACCCTATGGGGCTGATCTTTCACGCTTGGAGTGGATCCTACGGGGAAACACAAAGAACGCGCAGAAGAACACACGGGAAAACACGGGGAGTAACGAGAGAAGCACTCAACCGAAAGTAATTGATCACACAAGGGCTAGATCACCAAAAGCATAAGGTAACACATGATCCAAAGTCAACACGGGAAGATACAAGAGTAACCGTTCTTCTCCATGAGGAGGTCTTGATTGTCTTCTCCGGATGGAGGCCTTGAATCCGAATGGATCTTCTCCGAGGAGGCACGGTCCCTCACATGGAGTAGATCCGGTACGGATGAGCAATGCTCTATTTCAAACGAGCTACCACAATGTTAACCCTAGCTAGGAGGTGGAGGAGACCTATTTATAGTCATAGTGCAAATGGGGGTCAAAGTGAAGGGGTACAAGGGCATCAGCCCGTGGCTGCAGTCACTCAGGCGTCAGTCATCCGGAAGACGTCGGTCGTCCGGAGCTTCGGGACGGTCCGGACGTCCGTAGATCGCCGGACTTCCGTAGTTTTGGCTCGGGTGCTGGTACTCCGGTCGTCCGGTGGCTTAGGTTTTCGATTAATTTTTTTCTTGAGTGCCCAGCTGCCGGACGTCCGGAGGGCGTCAGTCGTCCGTGGCATGGGAGTCGTCGGACATCCGGGATGGGCCGGTCGTACGTGGCATGTAGCTCTGTCCTGCCTTCCTTCTCTTGGCTGTAGCATCTCCCAGGGGTCAGACGTCCCGGCCCGGACGGTCCTCCGGTGCCTGTAGCTTCCCAAATGGCTCTTCTTCTTGATGTCTATGCTTGGTGTCCTTGCCACCTTCGCCGTTGGGTGTAGCTGTCCCGTAGCTCTCCTCCAAGTACCTGATCACACACAGAGTGTCCGTATGAGGTAGTAGCCAAGTCTCGTGAGTAGAGAGAGGGAGTTCGGAGAGGAGAGAGTTCACCTTATCTTCGATAGCCTTTGCTCTAGCTCTTGTCATGGGTCCAAGTGGTGTTGAGGGAGATGTAGGTACACCCATGGGGATGAGCGAGGGATTCTCCGCATCATTATATAACCTAGGATATTCATCCATCAGAGCCTGATCGTCCACCCAAATGTCTTCCCAAAATCTAGTATTCTTCCCTTCACCCAAGTTATTCTTAGCATATTTATAAAAATATTGTTAACCTTCATTGGGCTAGTCCAAAATTGTGAATCTCCTTGCTTTTTTTACTCTGGATACACATCCATCAAGAATATATTTACTAAATATAATATTTTGCCACAATCCTTCCTTAGTTTCCATCTTCCAGGACCATTTAACAAGTAATGCCTTGTTCATTAGTTCAAGATTTAAAATCCCAAGCCCTCCATAATCTTTTGGGAGGCAACATTCCTTCCAGTTGACTAAATGGTATATTTTTATCCTCATCTTCCTGCCATACTAACCTGGCCCTATAGGAATCAACTTTTTTCCTGACTCCAACTGGTAGAGGATAGAAAGACATCATGAACAAAGGTATATTGGTAAAACAAGGCTGTACTAAAGTAATTCTCCCAGCTATAGATCCCATGAGTCTACCTTGACAACAACTACATCTTTTCTTTATCTTATCAACCACCCCATTCCAATGAGTGTTTTTAATTCTTTTGTCTAACACAGGCAGCCCTAAATATTTCATGGGCATTTTTTTCATAGAACAGTAAAAATCTCCGGGTATATATCTTGTTTTTCTGCAACTTTTTCAAATAGCAGGAGCTCACTCTTGTGAAAATTGATTTTAAGCCTGGACATTTGCTCAAAAGCACACATGATGAATTTTATGTTTTTTGCGCTCTCCACATCATCTTGCAATAAGAAAATAGTTTCATCAGCATACTGTAACATATTAACTCCTTTGTTCTCTCCATCTCCCAATACCCCTTTCATTATATAATTATCTCTAGCATTTTTAAAATAACAGCTAAAGCATCAGCTGCCATGTCAAACAACAGGGGTGACATGGCATCCCCCTGTCTCAGACCTTTGAAGTAAGGTCCAATTCTTTCATTGATTCTCACACCCACATGTCCCCCTCTCATAGTTTTCATGACCCAATCACACCACTTGTCAGGGAAGCCTTTAAGTTTGTCGGTGTACTAGAGTAGGGGTACCCTAGTATCCCAAACTTGTGCACGGGCAGTTGCAGCACCCCGCGGCAAGGCTTGCCGGACGACCGCCAGGGTCCTCCGTGGGTTCCCTTGGAGCCACTCAGGAACAAAGTATTTAAGATGCAGAGACAAGGCCCCGGCAAGAGGAGCTTGCCGGGAAGAGACAAGGCCCCGGCAAGAGGAGCTTGCCGGGAAGGCCAACCACGGCACCACAAGAAACTTGCCGCGACGCACCACACGTCCTGGCAAGATCCGGCGAGCGACAAGCCTCCGGACGCGACAAGACGACGACCCGACAAGGTACTTGCCGGGGGCCAGCTGCCACTCTATACCCGTGCTCCAGCGCACCCGCCCGCGTGTCGCCGTGAGGCTTTCTCAGGGGCGCGTGGCGGGAGCTTGTGCAGCCAGGGGTACGCGGTGGCAAGCGGAGATGAAGAGGAGGCCATCGTGGCAAACGGAGGCGCTCCTAACGGTCACTTTTTTGCACTGTTCAGGCAACTCAGACGGGCATTCAATGCCCCTGTCCCCTGCCGTCAGAGTTAGGTAGGGTGCACTGTATCTACAGTAGCGGTAGCTGCACCTACCGCATCCTTTTCCATTTCTACCCCTCTCGTATACGTTGCCATCTGTCGATGACCCCTTGAGAGTATAAAAGGAGGCCCATGCGCAACGTAGAAGGGGTTCGGTTGGTTCGGCTCATTGGAGACACCAGAAACACTCTCACGCTCGGTCTGGTAGCGTCCCTCACTCCCGAGCAAGAATTCAATACAATCTAGCAAGCAGGAGTAGGGTTTTACGCATCCGTGCGGCCCAAACCTGGGTAAACTGCTCATGTGCACCGCCTCGATCCGCTCTTTGCTCGACCTCCACCCTCACCGAATCGAAAGGGGCTCGGCCCGCCGGTCCCCATAGGTGCTCGTGGATCAGTCTCCCCGACATCTTTGGCGCGCCAGGTAGGGGGCGTCGAGATCGTGTGAACCCGATCCGGCGTGCGCGCGAGCTAAATCTTCATCGTCTTCATCGACATGCCACCGAAGAAGAAGGCTTCGAAAGCAGCTGCTCCGTCTGCGTCGCTTTCACCGCCTCCGGAGCAAACGGATGGTGGAGTGGACGCCGGCGGAAGAACGGGCGTCGATGAGGGAGCTCTCAGTGCGGCCAAGTCCAAGGACAAGGCGGCACAGGCCTCGGCGTCCATGCGCGTACCGCGCCCGTCTCAGGAGGCGCGGGACCAGCAGCGTCATGGCGTTCGCAGCGCCATACGTCCGCTGAGCCAAGATCGAGCTGGTGGGTCTCGTGGCGCCCAAGACTAGCATGCACGCCAACATGCTGGCTCGAGCGAAGTACGGTTGCCTGGAAGGGACACTGCTCCTTCTAACGTGGTTAGGAGTCCGAGCATGTCCCGCTCCTCGCACCGTACACCTCCGCCGCCCACCACTCCAGCAGAAGCTTTGGCATGAGCTCAGCTGCTCCTAGACTACCCTCCTACGGCGGACAAGACCGACGAGTGGAGGGCCACTATCCAGGGCCTCATCGGCTTCGCCAACGGTGATGCTGCGCGGCAACCAAGCACCTCGCTACCGCGGCAGGACTGCCAGGCGCGAGCCGATGGCAACGAGACCAGAGGAGGTGCGACTTCCATGCACTCTCCACTGCGAAGGCCAAGATCACCGACTCGCCGGGTCCACCCCGACAGCGGCTCCACCGCGTCATCGGACCCACGAGCTCGTCGCGACCAGCGCCAAGTTCTCCATGAACGGCAACAAGAGGACGCTCGTACTCGCATCGAGCGCCGAAGAGAAGCGCGGCGTCAATCTGACCAGCGCGCTGGGCCCTCTGTCGACATGCATGTGCCGGGGGAACCAGGCAGCTTGCCGTACGCGGTAGGTTGCCCTGCGTTCACCCATGAGCTGCGGCAGGTCCAGTGGCCCAGCAAGAAAAACTTCAAACCCGATGTACCCGAGAAGTACGACGGCAAGACACATCCGTCGGAGTTCCTCAGCATCTACACCATCGCGGTGCAGGCTGCCGGGGGACGGGACGACAAGATCCTTGCCAACTACTTCCGGCTGGTGCTCAAGCCCAACGTCAGGTCCTGGCTCATGCACTTGCCGGACAACTCCATCTCCTCTTGGGAAGATCTGTGCCATCAGTTTGTCGGCACCTTTACAGGCGGCCACAAACCACATGGCCAAGAGAGCGATCTTCATCTACTCGCCCAGAAGGAGGGAGAGCCACTGCGCAAGTACATTCAAAGATTCAGCCGTGTACAACACAACATCCCAGACGTCCACCCTGCCGCGATCATCAGTGCGTTCCATCAGAATGTGCGGAACCGCAGGATGAGGGAGGAGATGGCGATGTGCAAGATTAGAGACGTTAGCGAGCTTTACGCCCTGGCCAACAAGTGTGCGCGCGCTGAAGAGGGGAGGAGACTTTCCGGAGAGAATACAGGAGCAGGAGGATCCGATAGTGAGGATGCCGCCCCGGCAAGGAAAGGCCGGCGGTGAAACAACAGAAGGAAGAAGGGCAAGGAAGTGCTAGCTGTCGAGCAGACCGGCAATGGAGGTGGCGCCAAGGAAGCTAAAGCTGGTGGCTCCGGCAAGGAGGCCCAGCCTATGGCGGCCGCCGACAAGCAGGACAGCTCCGGCAAGCAGTATTGCAAGATCCACCGCACCAAGGGTCACGATCTCCAGAGCTGCAAGAAGGTCAAACAGCTTGTCGAGCTTCAAAAAGCTGAGTACGAGCGACGCGATAAGGAGAAGGCCCAGGAAGGTGCTGGAGGAGCCGGCAAGAAACGCCCCGGCCGGGGAGGACGCCGCGGCAAGGCCAAGCAGCGACAAGGAGACAGACCTCCCCGCGGCCGCGACAAGGATGAAGACGACGATGACGACGACGAAGAGATGGATGATGATGAGGCCGACGAGCAGGAATTTCAGAAAGCCACAGAGGTCCTGTGCATTGACGGTGGCGCCTCTCTGCATACTTCGCACCGCCAACTCAAGCAGTGGATGTGGGAAGTAAATGCAGCAGAGCCATCCGTGGAATCACGCAAGCCCCTGAAATGGTCCAGCACGCCTATCATTTTTGATATTGAGGACCACCCTGATCGCGTAACTGCGGTCAGGTGCTTGCCGATGTTGGTTTCTCCAACTATCCGCAACCTCAAGGTCACAAAGATGCTAGTTGACGGCGGGGCCGGCTTGAACCTGATATCCTCCGCAGTCCTCCAAAAACTCCAGATCCCAGACAGCGAGCTCGAAGAGACCGGCATGTTCCAAGGAATCAGCCCGGGAAGGAGCAAGCCAAAGGGAAAGATCGCGCTGCCGGTCACATTTGGCAGCGAGCTGAACTTTAGAACTGAGAGGTTCATGTTTGATGTTGCCGACTTTCCATTACCCTATAATGGGATCCTTGGCCGTCCAGCGCTCGCCAAGTTCATGGCGGCCTCTCACTATGCATACAACGTGCTCAAGATGCCAGGCCCGATAAGTGTCATCTCTGTCCCTGGCGACAAGAATGATGCCCTTATCTGCGCCGACAAGATGTACCGGGAGGCAGCAGCTGCAGCCGATCACAAATCACTTGCCGCTGAAGCTCCTGGGGGGAAGAAAAGGACCAAGTCCGGCAAGAGCTCTGATGCCCACTCCGGCAAACGCACCTCTTCGGAGTGCTGCGCTACCGTCGAGGACGCACCATCGAGCTCCACCGGCAAGTGTAAGAAGACAATGGCAGCTCCACCAGAGACCAAGAAGGTGTCCGCCAAGGAGGACGGCACTGGTGGTACCTTTACCATCAGTGCCACTCTCGACCCAAATAGGAAAGCGCGCTCGTTGCTTTCCTGCGGGCGAATGTCGACGTGTTTGCATGGCAACCGTCTGACATCCCCGGTGTTCCCAGGAAAGTGATTGAGCACCACCTAGCCATTTGTCCCCATGCGCGGCCCGTCAAGCAGAAAGTTAGGAAGCAAGCAGTGGAGCGCCAAGAGTTTATTGCAGATGAAATCAAGAAGCTGGAAGCAGCAGGCCTTGTCAGAGGAGTACTCCATCCCACGTGGTTGGCCAATCCTGTAGTCGTGCGCAAGGCCAACGGGAAATGGAGACTTTGTATAGACTTCACTGATGTCAATAAAGCTTGTCCCAAAGACCCATTTCCCTTGCCACACATTGACCAGATTGTTGACTCCACAGCCGGATGTGATTTGCTTTCATTTCTTGATGCATATTCAGGATACCATCAGATCTTCATGGCAGAGGAAGATGAGGATAAAACCGCATTCATTACACCATGTGGCACATACTGTTTCGTACGGATGCCCTTCGGGTTGAAGAATGCTAGATCAACATTTGCAAGAGTAGTCCACGTCGCTTTTGAGCCCCAGATACACAGAAATGTGGAAGCCTACATGGATGATATAGTGGTAAAAAGCAAGGACAAGGCTACTCTGATTCAAGACCTAGATGAAACTTTTGCAAATCTGCGCAAGATCAACCTCAAGCTCAATCCCGAGAAGTGCGTGTTTGGAGTCCCTTCCGGCAAGCTTCTCGGGTTCTTTGTGTCATAGAGGGGGATTGAAGCCAATCCCGACAAGATCAAAGCCATCGAGCAGATTGAAGCACCAAAGCGTGTCAAGGATGTACGAAGGCTTGCCGGTTGCGTGGCTGCTCTCAGCAGGTTTATCTCTAAGTCCGCAGAGCGTGCCTTGCCGTTTTTCAAAATATTGAAAAAGGCAGGTCCGATGAAATGGACTCCGGAAGCGGAGGCTGCGCTGCAAGACTTGAAGAGGTACCTGTCCTCCACTCCAATACTTGTCGCACCTAAGTCACAAGAGAAGTTGCTGCTGTATCTGGCAGCAACTAATCAAGTGGTTAGTGCTGCGTTAGTAGCAGAGAGAGAGCCGGACGATGAGCCAGCAACCGCGGCAAGTGAATCCAGTGACAAGCGGGGGGCTTCTCCGACAAGTTCTGGCCCCGACAAGGATGAATCTGCGCAGGCGTGCAAGGAGGTGCAGAAGAAAATGGTGCAGCGCCCAGTTTACTTTGTTAGCTCCCTTCTGCAGGGGGCTAGGTCAAGGTACTCTGGTGTGCAGAAATTGCTTTTCTGCCTTCTAATGGCGTCGAGAAAGCTGCGCCATTACTTCCAGGCACATGAGATAACAGTTGTCACTCGCTTTCCGTTGAAGAGGATATTGCAAAATCTAGAAGCAACAGGCAGGATTCATAGCGGAGTGGACACTGGAACTATCAAGCTTTGGCCTCAAGTTTGAGAGTACTTCAACTATACAGAGCAGAGCGTTGGCAGAATTCATAGCGGAGTGGACGCCAACACCAAATGAAGAAACTCCAGAAACGAGCATCCCCGTCAAAGAGGCAAGCAAAGAATGGATAATGTACTTTGATGGTGCCTTCTCGCTGCAAGGCGCCAGTGCCGGCGTGCTGCTTATCGCACCCACCGGAGAGCACCTCAAGTATGTAGTTCAGATGCACTTTCCCAAGGAGCAAGCAACGAACAATACCGCAGAGTATGAGGGCTTGCTTGCCGGCCTCAGAATTGCAGCAGACCTTGGGATCAACAAACTCATTGTCAGGGGTGACTCGCAGTTGGTCGTCCTCCAAGTTAACAAAAGCTATCAGAGTCCGTTGATGGAAGTATATGTCGATGAAGTGAGGAAGCTAGAAGAACACTTTGACGGCCTGCAAATGGAGCACGTTCCACGAGCTCAGAACGATATTGCTGATGGCCTGTCAAAGTGCGCCGCACTGAAGTTACCTGTGGAACCAGGAATCTTTGTGCTCAAGCTGACTCAGCCATCCGTAACACCATCAACTGGACAGAGTAAGAAAAGGAAGTTGATTTCTGGTGACTACTTTCCGGCAGAGCTTCCCGAAGCCGCCGCCAAGAAGGTCCCCAAGATCGACGCCAAGAGTGCTGAGGAGCAGTCTGCACCGGCGAACCTCTCGGTTTGTTCCGTTGAAGCAGACGCTCCCAACAAGTTTTGCTCCGGCAAGCTTGCCGGGGAACATCACGCTCCGGCCGAACCGCAGGTTCTTGCCGTAGAAGCGGATGATCCCACAGCAACAGATATGCCTTTAGTCCTTGTTGTCGAGCCGCAAGCTCCAGCATGGGCGCAGCAGATTGTCCGTTTCCTCCAGACAGGAGAGCTTCCCGAAGAGCAAGAAGAAGCGGAAAGAGTAGCCCGACAGTCAAGTATGTACAAGTTTGTCGACAACACACTGTACAGAATAAGACTCAACGGTGTGAAATTGAAGTGCATTCGTCGGGAAGACGGACAACAGCTGTTGGCAGAGATACATGGAGGCATATGTGGTCACCACATTGGCGCAACAGCACTTGCCGGCAAAGCGTTCCGACAAGGCTTCTTCTGGCCGACAGCCCTCCAGGATGCAACTACACAAGTAACCAAGTGTGAAGCGTGCCAGTTCCATTCCAAACAGATACACCAGCCAGCTCAAGCTCTCCAGACGATCCCTTTATCCTGGCCATTTTCGGTCTGGGGGCTCGACATCCTCGGCCCCTTTCCCCGAGCTGTCGGGGGCTTTGAGTTCTTGTACGTCGCCATCGACAAGTTCACAAAGTGGCCGCAAGTGGAACCAGTGAGGAAGGTGACAGCACAGTCAGCAGTCAGGTTCTTCAGGTCGATTGTTTGCCGTTTCGGGATCCCTAACAGGATCATCACCGACAACGGCACGCAATTTACGAGCCGCAGCTTCATGCAGTACGTCCAAGATCTTGGCGCCAAGGTCTGCTTCGCTTCTGTTGCTCATCCGAGAAGCAACGGTCAAGCGGAGAGGGCAAATGCTGAAGTGCTGCGAGGCCTCAAGACCAGAACTTTCCACAGGCTGCACAAGTGCGGAAGAAACTGGATCGAGGAGCTGCCGGTGGTTCTTTGGTCGATCAGGACGACGCCAAATCGAGCCACTGGCCAGACACCTTTTGCTCTAGTCTACGGAGCAGAGGCAGTTCTCCCCACGGAACTCGTTTACGGGTCACCTCGAGTGCTCGCTTATGATGAGCTCGAGCAAGAGCAGCTGCGACAAGATGACGCGCTGCTCCTTGAGGAAGACCGTCTTCAGGCTGCTGTGCGAGCCGCTCGCTACCAGCAAGCTTTGCGTCGCTACCATAGCCGCAAAGTTAAAGCCAGAAGCTTCGAGGAAGGTGACCTTGTTCTTCGGTGTGTTCAGTCCGCCAAGAATTCCAACAAGTTGACGCCGAAGTGGGAAGGCCCTTATCGGGTGAAACGAGTCACTAGGCCCGGCGCTGTCCGCCTTGAGACCGAAGATGGCATTCCGGTGAGCAACTCCTGGAACATCGAACATCTTCGTAAGTTTTACCCGTAGGGCGCGGTTGCCGGAAGCTTTTCCGGCAACCACCTTCTGTACAAGTCTTGCCGCTGTTGCATGTAATCCTTTGTACAGAGCCGGGCGCAGACCCCGTGCATAAGTAAAGCTCATGTGCCCCGCACATCTTGTCAGTTTTATGCTGTAATCCTTTTGGCATATGTTATCCGACACTATGTGCAGCACCAGACCCCGGTAAGCAATAACGAGCCGGAAGGCTCCATATCGTTACTTTCTTTCTCTGTTTCTTTCTCAAAAGAAGGAAGGTTCCCTCGCCCACAAGGTTTGCCGGGGGGGGGGGGAAGGAAAAGATAATGGTGTGGAACGGGCCGTTCAAGAGAGTTTCTCCTTGCTGGGAAGCAGACGACAGAAAAGCTAAGTTGCCAAAGTTTGAGCAATCAAATTTTTTAAATTTTTTTAAGTTATCTCCCTTGAACGACCGCACTTTGTATGGAAAACCTGTGCGCGGAGGAACCAACTCATAGCTAGTAGCGCCCTTACTTTGTTTCGAGTTCGCTCAACAACTTAAGTGAGCTGCTAGCGCCCTTACTTTGCTTCGAGTCCGCTCAGCAACTTAAGTGAGCCGCTAGCGCCCTTACTTTGTTTCGAGTTCTCTCAGCAACTTAAGTGAGCCGCAACTAGTTGCGACAAGGTTTCTTGCCGGTAGCAGCACCGCCAGCAGGCGGCTGATGTCCCGCACTCAGCACTCGCGGCCCAGGTGTCTGCACCGGCAAGTCCCCTAAAAGCGTAGGGTAAAAAGACATACAAAGGGAGGGATCAAGTAAAGGGAATAACGTTGCAATCATTCCATAGAACAAAGTTATATTACAAAAATTCCTTGTCGCAGCACTAATAGACTGTTTTCATGACATGATAAACAGCGACAAGGAAAGAAGAAATAGGCGGCCTAATCTACGCGATCGCCTTCGACCCTCTTGATCGCGCTCACCTTGCCCACAATGGGTGCGACAAGGGCCTTGAGCTCCTCCAGATCAGCTTCTGGCGGCAAGGTCCTGAGGATATTGGTGAGGCGGAGGCCCGGATTGCGGAAGGCCACCTTCATCAGCACCTTCTCCAGAACTCCGGCACAAATCGTGCGCGACTCGTCGGCCAGCTGCTTGGGGATCCATTCCCGGAGTTGCTGGAGAGCCGTCGCCACGCCCATGAAGAACAGAGTGAGCTTGGCGCTAGGTTGGAGGTTCTCGTCGGAGGAGTACCCGAAGCCCTCCACCCCCAACTGCACCAGCTCCTCTTCGATGACTGCGGCGATGTTCACGAGGCCCTCCGTCCAGAGCGCCACAGTATCTTTGAGGAGATTCTGGGTTTTGGCGGCCCTCGCCAGCAGCGCGTCGTTGGCCTTGATGTCCTTCTTCAAGTTCGCCTCCCGCTTCCTGGCGCTGTCCAACGTCTCCGTTAAGGTGGCCAGCTTCAGCGTCAGATCGGCATTGGAATCCTTGGCGGCGCTCAGCTCTTTGCCCCTCTCGGCGAGTCGGCCCTGCAACTCACCGTGGGCAAGGGCGTCCTTCTCGCGCTCTAGCTTGAGCGCGGCGAGCTCTTCACCACCCGCCTTCAGATTGGCCTCTAGCTGCGCCACCTTTACCTCCAATTCTTTCTTGGCGGCCTCGGCAGCCGCAGCCGCATCCTTTGCCTCTTGGAGCGTCCCGCCAAGTGCCTGTTCGCGTGCGGCAAGCTCCTCTTCGTGGCTGTCGAGGTTCACTTTCCGCTGGGCCAGCTCGCCTTCTCGCGCGTACAGCTTCTCGCCGGTGAGCCGCTGCTGCTCTTCAACTTCGGCCTTCTCGAGGAGGAAGGCCTTCCGCTCCTCAGCAAGCTGCTCCCGCACCTCCACCAAGGCCCGGAGAGCTTCTTGGCGAAGACGCCGGAGCTCCTCCGCGCGCTTCTCTATGTCCATGCTCGCCTTCGCGACAAGCGCTTCCCGGGACTCCAATTTGACTTGGCGGGCGCGGTAGAGCGCCAGCAGCCTCCGCAGCAGCCGCTCCTCTTCAGGCTCGTCGCTGCTGCTTCCCGGCACGTCGACAAGCGACAATCCGGCGGAGGCGAGCACCTCCCCATCCAGAGCTTCTCCTTCCTACGGCGCCCTGGAGCTCGACGCCCAGGGGAGCTTGATGAAGATGCCCTCGCCGGCCTTCAGATAGGCGCCGGGCTGGGACTCCTCGGAGCCTGCCGCTGCGGTAGCGGCGGAGGGATCGGCGGTCGGTGCAGCGCCTGGCGCTCCTGCGGCCTCAGGGCCGTCAGTGCGATCGCCAGACCCCCCGCCAGCTTCCTCGGCAGCAGCCCTGGCGGCCTCGTCGCCGGCGGGCACATCAGCGCCGGCTCCTTCTTCGGCGGTCGCGGCATCACCAGTGTTGCCGTGCGCGTCCCCCTCGCCGACCGCCTCGGTCTCCATCGGATCCGCGGAGGGTGGATCTGTCAGCCAGAGAAGAAGGAGAAATCAAACAAGTATTCAAGAAGAAAAATCAGCAGAAGACTACAAGGAAAGTTTCGGGCAAGAAGGGCTACCTGTGCTGGGATCTGCTGCCGTGACCTCCACCACTGGGGGATCGTTGGCGCTGTCCCTTGCTGGAGACTCCCCCCTTGCCGGAGACTCCTCCCTTGCCGGAGATCGCTCCCTTGCCGGAGAACGCTCCCTTGCCGGGGAGTCCGCCCTTGGCGGCGTAATCGAAGCAGACGACGAGTCAGAGGTGATCACCACGCCCTCCTGATGAAGTTGTTCTGCTCCTACACAAACAAACCAGTGATCAGATGTCAGCAAAAGAAAAGAGCAACCACGCGCGCCCAGAAGCAGAGAGTAAACTATATACTTACGCTGGGGGCTGCGCTGGGGGCTGCTCTGCGAAGTAAGGGCCGGATCCGGCAAGGTGGTCTCGGGCGCGCCTCCTGCCGTCGCAGTGGGCTCGTCCTCGATGATGACCACCTGAGACTTGGCCCTCTTCGCCGCCCTCTGGGCCAGAGTCCTGAAAAGGGAGAGTCCAGAGTGGACCAGATCAGATGCAAGACAAGATTAGCAAGTTGAAGAACTACAAGAACAGCAAGGGAATGTTACTCTTCTTCTTTCTCCTCGCCGGAGCTGAGCGCGGAGAGGTCGAAGTTCGGCCCACCTCCGGCGCGACGAGGTGGAGGGGTGGGATCCCTTGGCCGCTTGGCAGCGACTGCGGCGCCAGCCCGAGAAGACCCTGCTCTAGTTGTCGCCGTGGCTGGAGGCGCTCCCACGGCAACCGTGCTTGCCGCGGCGGGGCGCGCCACGCGACGCTGCGACTGTTCGCCCTCCTGCCACCCTGCCGCGTCCCCGGCCCTGTGGAGGCGCCTTCTTGGCTGCGCCGGGGGCTGCGCTGCGGGCCCTGCTCGCGGCAAGCTCCTCGGAGATGGCGGGCCGCTCGCACCCTCGGCAGGCTCGTTTGACTCGGCGTCGGGCACAGCGAGCTCTTCTTCCTCTTCGGGCCGCTCCCGTTCAGCAAGACTCGTCGCCGATGCCGCGTCCGCTTCCTCCACGGTGAACCCGAATTCACCCGCGGCTGTGGCTGCCACCGCCTCTTCCGCCCTGGTGGCGATGCGCTCCATCTCTTGATCGGTGGTGTCACGGGTGAGGAGCTTCTTCTCGTCGGCATTGACCGCCACCTCCACAAGGCTGTCGAAGAACTGCTGCACAACCTCGTCGGCGGGCTCTTGCCAAGTTGGAGCGATCCCGTGCGAGTCGCACAACGGCATCATTGCGCAGATGCGGTCGCGCGAGGAATTGTTGCACAGAGGCACAACGCCTGCCGGCAACCTGAACCACTCGGGATGCTGCGGGTCGTGCTTGAAGATCTCCTGAAGTATCCCGTCCAACTCTATGACGGTGAAATTGAAGTTAAGGCCTGGGCGCAACCTCATGATGTCTGCAGGGCCTCCAAATTCCCAGGCGGGCCTCCCCTTCGCCTGTAGAGGGGCGATGCGGCGGCGAAGGAAATCTGCGCCGACAGCTCCTACAGTCAACCCGGCAAGCCTAAGGTGCAAGATCCGGGTGGTGGCAATCTTCAGCTTGTCGTCGTCCGCCGACAGGGCGCTCCAGTCGTTGCCACGCACTGCTGGGGTTTGGCGCAGGGCGGTGAATGGCTGCGGGTTCTCCTCTACAACCCAGCACCAATTTGCTCTCCACTCATCCCACTTGCTGCGGAGCTCCCCCTCCAGATAGGTCTCTTTCTTGCCGGTTCGTGAGATCCAGGCGATCCCACCGGCAAGGGTTTCCCCTCTCTCGACACGGGGCATAAAGAAGTGGCGGAAGAGGGCTACGTTGGGGTGGACTCCGACAAAGTTCTTGCATAGATGGGCGAAAACTGCCATGGTCAAGACGGTGTTGGGGGTGAAATCAAGGAGGTGGAGCCCGTAGGTATTCATGATATCACAGAAGAAATCAGAGAATGGCAGGCAGAGCCCGCAGTAGAAGAACACGGCAAAGAAAGGGTACCCGCCAACTGGAGCTTCTTGCGAGGAGATGGCGGAGAGTACCTTTGTGCGCGGATGCGCCCGTGTTTCCGTCGACCAGAAGAGATAGTACCACTCCCTCAGATCTTTTGCGGAGAGCTCGGGGAGGAAGGTGGCCCGCTCCTTCCGCAGCGCCTCAAGCCGCTGCGCTTCGGTTGACTTCACAGCTTTCGCAGCCTTCCCCTTTCCGGCCTTCGGAGGCATGGCGGAGGCGGTGGAGGAGATCGACGGCGCTGGTGGTGGCGGCGGCGACGGGAGCGGAGCGCTGCTCTCTTTCGACTTTGGAAGCGGAGGAGGGCGGCGGAGGTTTCTGAGATTGCAGCAGCGAATGGCGAAGGTAGGGGAAATACCCCTGTTTCCCCTGCTTATAAGGAGGAGGGGGCGGACGTTGCGCTCTTTCCGAATAAAGAACCACCCACGATCTCTCCCACGACGCCGCGATTGACGTGTGCCGTTGCGGGGGGCGTGGTGGATACGGAGTTAGATTCGGCATGCCCCAGGCCCGCACGTGCCCGTGCCCTGATTTGGGCCTGGCCCAACAGCGCTCGGCACCGTGTGTGGCCCAGGCCCGGGGGCTCCTGTCGGTGTACTAGAGTAGGGGTACCCTAGTATCCCGAACTTGTGCACGGGCAGTTGCAGCACCCCGCGGCAAGGCTTCCCGGACGACCGCCAGGGTCCTCCGTGGGTTCCCTTGGAGCCACTCAGGAACAAAGTATTTAAGATGAAGAGACAAGGCCCCGGCAAGAGGAGCTTGCCGGGAAGAGACAAGGCCCCGGCAAGAGGATCTTGCCGGGAAGGCCAACCACGGCACCACAAGAAACTTGCCGCGACGCACCACACGTCCTGGCAAGATCCGGTGAGCGACAAGCCTCCGGACGCGACAAGACGACGACCCCGGCAAGGTACTTGCCGGGGGCCAGCTGCCACTCTATACCCGCGCTCCAGCGCACCCGCCCGCGTGTCGCCATGAGGCTTTCTCAGGGGCGCGTGGCGGGAGCCTGTGCAGCCAGGGGTACGCGGTGGCAAGCGGAGATGAAGAGGAGGCCATCATGGCAAACGGAGGCGCTCCTAACGGTCACTTTTTTGCACTGTTTAGGCAACTCAGACGGGCATTCAATGCCCCTGTCCACTGCCGTCAGAGTTAGGTAGGGTGCACTGTATCTACAGTAGCGGTAGCTGCACCTACCGCATCCTTTTCCATTTCTACCCCTCTCGTCTACGTTGCCATCTGTCGGTTACCCCTTGAGAGTATAAAAGGAGGCCCATGCGCAATGTAGAAGGGGTTCGGTTGGTTCGGCTCATTGGAGACACCAGAAACACTCTCACGCTCGGTCTGGTAGCGTCCCTCGCTCCCGAACAAGAATTCAATACAATCTAGCAAGCATGAGTAGGGTTTTACGCATCCGTGCGGCCCGAACCTGGGTAAACTGCTCGTGTGCACCGCCTCGATCCGCTCTTTGCTCGACCTCCGCCCTCACCGAATCGAAAGGGGCTCGGCCCGCCGGTCCCCATAGGTGCTCGTGGATCAGTCTCCCCGACAAAGTTGAAGCATTTTCATAACAAAAGGCCATTTTATATTGTCATATGCTTTTCCAAATTCCACCTTGAAGATCAAAGCATCATGTTGATGAGTGTGAATAGTGTTTATCTTCATGCAAGATCACCACCCCCTCCATTATGTATCTCCCCTTAACAAAGGCAGTTTGAGTTGGGGAGATCACTAGAGAGACACACTCATTCAGCCTATTCATAAGTAGTTTAGTAATAATTTTGAAGCTAACATTCAGTAGACAGATTGGTCGAAGTTTTTGAATTTGTTTAGCATCAGCAGATTTAGGGACCAAAGTAATAATCCCATAATTCGGTCTATTGATGTCTAACTTTCCATTGGCAAACTCGTCTACCAAGTTCTTTAAATCCCACTTAACTAAATCAGAGAAATCCTGATAGAAATCAGCAGGGAAGCTATGAGGTCTTGGGCGCTTGTTCCTTTTCATCCCAAACACCACACTTTTTTATTTCTAAAAGGGTAAAATGTCTAGTAAGCTTATCAAC
Organism: Triticum dicoccoides; assembly: GCF_002162155.2. Classification (NCBI taxonomy): domain Eukaryota; kingdom Viridiplantae; phylum Streptophyta; class Magnoliopsida; order Poales; family Poaceae; genus Triticum; species Triticum dicoccoides. The sequence goes on from NC_041389.1 coordinate 5,503,107, forward strand.
TTCTGCATCTTTATTTTTTGAGGTTTGGATCATCAATGGAGACATTAGAGATATCAGAATGTCTAAACAGGTTTTTGTAGAAATAGTGATGCAAGTCGTCAGCTCTTCCTCCCCCTCAATCACCCCTTCTTCTTGTTCTAGTGAAGTGATTCTATTTTTTCTCCTTCTCCCATTTACTCTAGCGTGGTAATATCTAGTATTCCCATCACCATCAGTGATCTCCTTATCTTTATATCTCTGTAGCCATTTAACTTCTTCCTGTTTAAGCAGTCTATCCAATTGTCTTCTCAACTCAATTTGTTATTGTCTATCAACATCACACATGCCTAGATTCTCAGCTCTCTTATCAATGTTATCCAGTTTTCCAAGATTTACACTTTAACTTTTTTTATACCAGGCATCCAAATTTTTGTTCCAACCCTTACACTACTACAGGATGCTGCTAACGTGACACTACAATCATAGAACCTTCAACGAAACTGCGTGCGATGCATTAATCGCAAACGGTGATGTAAAAAACCCGTCAAAAAAGGTGCAAAAAGTTTGCGATGGTGGATACATCAAACGTAGTTCAGATTTTAGTTGCATTTGTGATGCTAGGCATACAGTTGAGTACAATGAACTGTTTGCGATGAGGCAGAACAACAGAAACAGGCAGCCAGATGAAGGCGTGTGCGATATAGGACATACAGTTCACTAGGATGAACTGTTTGTGATTAGCACCACAAAAGAAACGGCTAGCCATATCAAGGTGTGTACGATATATGGCATATGGTTCACTCGGATGAACTGTTTGATTTGAGCCAAGAGAACAGAAACAGTTGAATTTAACAAGATGTGAGGGATTGATGCTTGCTTGAACTACGTCGGTATTTCCCCAAAGAGGAAGGGATGATGCAGCGCAGGAACAATAGGTATTTCCCTCAGTGTTGATACCAAGGTTATCGAACCAGTAGGAGAACCACACAACACCACGTAAATAGCTCCTGCACACAAAGAACAAATAGTTGCAACCCGACGTAAGAGAGGGGTTGTAAATCCCTCGCGGGTAAAAAGATAGATAAAATTGTAGTAGATTGGATAAATAGATCTCGCGGGAACGCGAGATAAAATATATTACTAAAAATTGCAGAAAGGTATTTTTATATTTTTGGTTTAATAGATCTGAAAATAAAAGCAAATAAAAATAGATCGCGAAGGCAAATATATTAAAGATGAGACCCGGGGGCCGTAAGTTTCACTAGTGGCTTCTCTCTCAAAAAAAACCAAACGGTGGAATAACAAATTACTGTTGGTCAATTGATAGAACTTCAAATACCCATGACGATATCCAGGCAATGATCATAATATAGGCATCACGTCCAAGATTAGTAGAGCGACTCCTGCCTACATCTACTACTATTACTCCACACATTGACCGCTATCCAGCATGCATCTAGTGTATTAAGTTCATGGAAAAACAGGTAATGCAATAAGAACGATGACATGATGTAGACAAGATCTATTTATGTAAAAATTGACCTCATCTTGTTATCCTTAATAGCAATGATACATACATGTCGTTTCCCCTTCTATCACTGGGATCAAGCACCATAAGATTGAACCCATCACAAAGCACCTCTTCCCATCGCAAGATAAATAGATCAAGTTGGCCAAACAAAACCCAAATATCGGAGAATAAATACGAGGCTATAAGCAATCATGCATATAAGAGATCAAATAAGACTCAAATAACTTCCATGAAAAAAAACATAGATCTGATCATAAACTCAAAGTTCATCGGATGCCAACAAACACACCGCAGAAAGGGTTATATCATGTGGATCTCCAAGAGACCATTGTATTGAGAATCAAGAGAGAGAGAGAGAGAGAGAGAGAGAGAGAGAGAAAAAGGAAGCCATCTAGCTACTAACTACGGACCCGTAGGTCTACAATGAACTATTGATGCATCAACGGAGAGGCACGAATGGACATGATGAACCCCTCCGTGATGGTGTTTAGATTGGATCTGGTGGTTCTGGAACTTGCGGCAACTAGAATTGATTTTCGTCGATTCTCCTAGTGTTTCTGGAATATTGGGGTATTTATAAAGCAAAGAGGCGGTGCGAGAGGCCACCGAGGTGGGCATAACCCACCTGGGCGCGCCTTGGCCCCTAGGCATGCCCTGGTGGGTTGTGCCCCCTCGGGGCACCCCTCTGGTACTTCTTCGGCCCATCTTGTGTCTTCTGGTCCAGAAAAAATCCACAAAAAGTTCCACTACATTTGGACTCTGTTTGGTATTGATTTCCTGCGATGTAAAAAACAACCAGAAAACAACTACGGGCACTGGGCATTATGTGAATAGGTTAGTACCTAAAAATGATATAAAATGATTTTAAAACATCCAAGAATGATAATATAATTGCATGGGACAATAAAAAATTATAGATACGTTGGAGACGTATCAGCATCCCCAAGCTTAATTCCTGCTCGTCCTCGAGTAGGTAAGTGATAAAAACATAATTTTTGATGTGGAATGCTGCCTAACATGTTCATCACATATTATTTTCTTTGTAGCATGGACATTTAGACTTTTATATGGTTCAAAGCAATAGTCAATTTTTGACATGAAGAGTTTAATACTTAAGCATATCAATAAGCAACCATGTCTTTCAAAATATCAACACTAAAGCAAGTTATCCCTAGCCCATTATGCTCAATCATTGATCCATTCACAAAACATACTCGAATACTAGCTATACCCAATGCTCAAGTACGATCATAGTGCCCCTTAGTTGGTGCTTTATAAGAGAAGATGGAGACTCAAGTAAAAATAAAATTGCATAAAGTAAAAGAAAGGCCCTTCGTGGAGGGAAGTAGGGATTTGTAGAGGTGCGAGAGCTCAAAGCGAAAATTGAGAGATTAATACATTTTGGGAGGTGTACTTTTCCCACCAACGAAAATGACTTAGAGTTCCCAACACTTTCCATGCTAGATATATCATACGCGGTTGCCAAACAAAAAATAAGGTTTATTCCTTTTTTCCACCATACTTTCACTTTCCATGGCTAACCATATCCACGGGTTCCCGCCATACCAACACTTTCGAAGGAATTCATTATTTGACGACATAAAGTAAATTCATTTTTCATTTCGGGACTGGGCATCCCTAATACCTTTGCTGTACTCTCATGCAATGACAAATGAATAAACAGTCATCGTGAGAATAACTCATCTAGCATAGAAAACATCGGCCACACCCCTCACCGCCTCGCGAGCGGTACGAGCACACAAAAGAGAAATTTCTTTTGAAAATTAGAGATGGCACATGTAAATTTGCTTAGAGCGGCACTGAAAAACCGCATACAGGTAGGTATAGTGGACTCATATGGCAAAACTGGTTTAAAGGGTTTTGGATGCTCAAGTAGTGATCATACTTAGTGCAAATGAAGGCTAGCAAAAAGATTGAGAAGCGTCCAACCAAGAAACAAAAAATCTCGTAAGAGAGCACTAAGCATAGCTAACACCGAATAATGCACCACAAGTAGGATGTAATTTCATTGCATAACTATTGACTTTCGTGCTTGCATAGGGAATCACAAACCTTAACACCAATATTCTTACTAAAGCATAATTACTCATCAACAGGACTCACATATCATATCGTCATATCTCAAAACCATTACAAAGAACCAAGTTTATTTTGTCCAATGATCTTTATGAAAGTTTTTATTAGATCCTCCTTGGATATCTATCACTTTGGGACTAACTTCATATGTTGCTTTTAATAAGCTCAAACAAATTTAAGTGTAGAACATGAGCATAATATTTCTTTTCTCTCAAAATAATCTAAGTGAAGCAAGAGAGAATTTCTTATTTTTTTACTAAATCCCAAGTAAATCTAAGTGAATCATGAGAGCATTTCTTCAGAAATAACAAAGCACACCGTGCCCAAAAAGATATAAGTGAAGCACTAGAGCAATTCCAAGGCTCTAAAAATTTAAGTGAAGCATAAGAGCAAGCATAGCATAATTTTTTGCTCTATCAAAAAGGTGTGTCCAGCAAGGATTCAAGACTTAAAATAAAAAGCAAAACAAGAAAAGACTCATATCATACAAGACGCTCCAAGAAAACTCATAATATGTGAGGAATAAAAATATAGCTCCAACTAAAATACCAATGGTTGTTAGAAGAAAGAGGGGATGCCACTCGGGGCATCCCTAAGCTTAGTTTCTTGCTACTTCTTGAATATTATCTTGGGGTGCCTCGGGCATCCCCAAGCTAGCTTAGCCTTTTGCTAATCCTTATTCCTTCATCCATCGTAATATGATCCAAAACTTGAAAACTTCAATCACACAAAACTCAACAAAACCTTCATGAGATCTGTTAGTATAAGAAAGCAAACCACTACTATAAGTACTGTTGCAAACCCATTCATATTTTATTTTTTGCATTATATCTACTGTACTCCAACTTTTCTATGGCAAAAACTCTTCAGAGAAAACCATAGAATCATCAAAATAAGCACACAACGCAAAGAAAATAGATAGTCAAAAACAGAAAGTCTATAACAATCTGGAAACTTCGAATACTTCCGTCACTCCTAAAATTCTGAAAAATTTGGACAACGTGGACAATTTGTTTATTATTTTTTTGCAAAAAGAATCAACTCAAAGCACTCTTCTGCTAAAATGGGAATTATTTTCGTGAGCGCAGAAGTTTCTGTTTTTCAGCAAGGTCAAATCAACTCTCACCCAAATCATCCCAAAGGCTTTGCATGGCACAAACACTAATTTAAACCACAAAAACACATCTAATCAGAGGCATAATTGGGTATTTTATTGAAAACAGAAAGAAAACCAAAAAGCAAAATTATACAAGTTGGGTTGCCTCCCAACGAGCGCTATCGTTTTACGCCCCTAGTTAGGCATAATGCGAAGGATCTAAGTGTTGTCATATTTAGTTCTAGATCCATACGATGCCCTCATGATTGATTCACATGGTGGCCTAATTCTTGTTCTACGGAAGTGCTCCATACCCTTCCTTAATGGAAATTGAAATTTAATATTACCTTCTTTCATATCAATCACGACACCAATAGTACGTAAAAACGGTCTACCAAGTATAATTGGACAAGACGGATTGCAATCAATATCAAGAACAACAAAATCTATCGGCACATAATTCCTATTTGCAAGAATAAGAGCATCATTAGTTATTCCCATAGGCTTTTTAATAGTAGAATCCACCAAGTGTAAATTTAAAGAGCATTCTTCAATATAAGTAAGACCAAGCACATCACATAAAGATTTCGGAATTGTAGAAACACTAGCACCCAAGTCACATAAAGCAAAACACTCATAATTTTTAATCTTGACTTTGATGGTAGGTTCTCATTCATCATGTAATTTTCTAGGAATTGAAACTTCTAACTCCAACTTTTCTTCAAAAGCTTTCATCATAGCATCAATAATATGTTTAGTAAAACCTTTATTTTGTTCATACACATGGGGTGAATTTATCATGGATTGCAACAAAAAAATACAATCAACCAAAGACCAACTATCATAATTAAATTCTTTGTAATCCAAAATAGTGGGCATATCAGTAGTTAAACTTTTGACCTCTTCTAACCCACTTTTGTCGATTTTCTCAACAAGATTTTCACCCTCCGAATTATCGGGACGCCTTCTAGATAAAGTTGACTCTTCTCCAGTCCCTTTTTCACCAATCTTAATTTTACTAAACAAAGAATCAATAGAAGAAACACCAACCATTTTAAGATCTTCATCATTTTTATGAAAGCAATCACTAGAAAACGCTTTTTCTAAAAATTCTCTTTTAGCTCTAAGCATAGCGGTTCTTTTCTTACTTTCATCCATAGAAACATGAAGAGCTTTAATTGATTCTTCAACTTTAGGCACAAAAATTTTCATCTTCAGAGTTTCTACATCATGAGAAATTCTATCAATACTTCTAGACATATCATCAACTTTCTTCAGCTTTTCTTCTATCGTAGCATTGAAAACTTTTTGAGTATTGATAAATTCTTTAATATTAGTCTCAAGATCATAGGTGTTCCTATTATTATGATAAGAAGGATTACCATAGGAATTACCATAATTATTAGAGGAATTACTAGGAAAATGCCTAGGATTGGAATTGCCTCTATAAGCATTGTTATTAAAATTGTTTTGCGAGATAAAGTTCACATCTATGGCATCACTAGTTTTCTCAATGAAAGTAGACAAAGGCACATCATTAAAATAAATTGGAGCACATTTATTAGCAACCAACTTCATGAGAGCATCAACTTTTTCACTCAAAGAAATTATTTCCTCTACCAAATTGGATTTTTTACTAGTAGGAGCTCTTTTGGTATGCCATTGTGAGTAATTTGCCATAATATTGTCTAGCAATTTAGTAGGTTCACCCGAAGTAATTTCCATAAAAGTACCCCCCGCGGCGGAATCTAAAAGATTACGAGAAACAAAATTCAACCCCGCATAAATTTTTTGTATGATCGTCCAAAGATTTAACCCATGAGTTGGGCAATTCCTTAGCATCAATTTCATCCTTTCCCAAGATTGTGCAACATGCTCATATTCAAGTTGCGTGAAATTCATGATCTGGGTTCTAAGGGAAATGATTTTTGTGGGCGGAAAATACTTAGTAATAAAAGCATCCTAGCACTTATTCCATGAATTGATACTATTGCGAGGCAAAGAACAAAACCAAAATTTTGCACGATCTCACAAAGAAAATGGAAATAATTTCAACTTCGCAACATCATTGTCCACATCTCTTTTTCTTTTGCATATCGCATAATTCCACGAATGTGTTAAGATGGGAAGCGGCATCCTCATTAGGAGTACCGGAAAATTGATCCATCATAACAAGATTCAGCAAAGCAGTATTAATATCACGGGACTCCGCACTAGTGGCGGGAGGAGCAATCGGAGTGCTAATAAAATCATTGTTGTTGGTATTTGAGAAATCACACAACTTGGTGTTCTCTTGAGTCATGGTGACTACACAAAAAGATTGCACTCCAAAACAGATCTGACGAGAAAACGGTGAACGAAAAAGAGGGCGAATAAAACAGAAATTTTTTGTGAAGTGGGGGAGAGGAAAACGAGAGGCAATGGCAAGTAATGTAAATTGCAAGGAGATGAGATTTGTGATTAGGAACCTGGTTAATGCTGATGATGTCTCCCCGGCAACGGTGCTAGAAATTCCTTTTGATGTTTGCTTGAACTAAGTCGGTGTTTCCCCAAAGAGGAAGGGATGATGCAGCACATCAACGGTAGGTATTTCCCTTAGTGATGAGACTAAGGTTATCGAACAAGTGGGAGAACCACTCAACACCACGTAAACAGCTCCTGCACACAAAGAACAAATATTTGCAACCCGACGTAAGAGAGGGGTTGTCAATCCCTCACGGGTAAAAAGATAGATAAAATTATAGTAGACAGGATAAATAGATCTCGCGGGAATAAAATATATTGCTAAAAATTGGAGCAAGGTATTTTTATATTTTTGGTTTAATAAATCTGAAAATAAAAGCAAATAAAAATAGACCGTGAAGCAAATATATTAAGGATGAGACCCGGGGGCCGTAGGTTTCACTAGTGGCTTCTCTTGAGAAAAATAGCAAACGGTGGAATAAAAAATTACTGTTGGGCAATTGATAGAACTTCAAATACTCATGACGATATCCAGGCAATGATCATTAGATAGGCATCGTGTCCAAGATTAGTAGACCGACTCCTGCTTGCATCTACTAATATTACTCCACACATCGACCGTTGTCCAGCATGCATCTAGTGTATTAAGTTCATGGAAAAACGGAGTAATGCAATAAGAACAATGACATGATGTAGACAAGATCTATTTATGTAGTAATAAACCCCATCTTGTGATCCTTAATAGCAACAATACATAAGTGTCGTTTCCCCTTCTGTCACTGGGATCAAGCACCGTAAGACCGAACCCATCACAAAGCACCTCTACCCATTGCAAGATAAATAGATCAAGTTGGACAAACAAAACACAAATATCGGAGAAGACATATGAGGCTATAATAAATCATGCATATAAGAGATCAAAGAAGACTCAAATAACATTCATGGATAAAAACATATATCTGATCATAAACTCAAAGTTCATCGGATCCCAACAAACACATCGCAGAAAGAGATACATCATATGTATCTCCAAGTGACCATTGTATTGAGAATCGAGAGAGAGAGAGAGAGAGAGAGAGGAAGCCGTCTAGCTACTAACTACGGACCCGTACGTCTACAATGAAATACTCACGCATCATCGGAGAGGCACCAATGGACATGATGAACCGCTCCGTGATGGTGTTTAGATTGGATCTGATGGTTCTGGAACTTGCGGTGGCTGGAATTGATTTTCGTCGACTCTCCTAGGGTTTCTGGAATATTGGGGTATTTATAGAGCAAAGAGGCGGTGGGGGAGGCCACTGAGGTGGGCATAACCCACCTAGGCGTGCCTGGGTCCGCAGGCGCGCCCTGGTGGGTTGTGCCCTCCTTAGGGCACCCCTCTAGTACTTCTTTGGCCCATCTTGTGTTTTCTAGTCCAGAAAAAATCCACAAAGAGTTTCACTGGATTTGGACTCCATTTGGTATTGATTTCATGCGATGTAAAAAACAAGCAGCAAACAACAACTGGCACTGGGCACCATGTGAATAGGTTCGTACCAAAAATGATATCAGATGATTATAAATGATTGTAAAACATCCAAGAATGATAATATAACAACATGGAACAATAAAAAATTATAGATACATTGGAGACGTATCAGTGATACGCGGCAAACAGGTCTGTATTCAGAAATGTGTGCAAAGACCGAAAATAATACAGACGATTGCTGCGAATAAGCCGTGTGTGTTGTGGGCAAATGCTTGGTGGTATACAATTGTCATAGATTGATGAAATCGTCACCGACGGGTTCCCTAGCATGGTCCGTGTGCAATGTCATGGCACACAGAACAACAACATATATACTTATAACTTATAAGGACTTGATCCCATAAATAGATTGAACATCCAGTTACATAGGTGGCTAGTACACACATGGCCTTTGCACACACCAAAGTATGTTCCAAGCTTCCCAGAAAACTCAAATAATTTATAAAAAGTCAAAACGAACCTTGAATAATTTCATATTTTCAGGAAGATGCTCCTATAGTTGCATGTTGCCTCTGAAAAATAAATCAAGAGGCGGGAAGAGACAACGTATGTTGTTTCGCACACATAGGTGACAAGTTCCCTCTTGGAACCATGAGCCTTTTTGAGAGAACACTACTAGAAAAAGGGCTATAGATGGGATGGACACTAATGGCGCACTGTACATGTGGTGCGCCATTACTAAATACTAATGGCGCACCATGTGTTGGTTCGCCATTAGTGTGCAAATACTAATGGCGCACCACACCCACGGTGCGCCATTAGTAGTTTCGAAAAAAAAGTAAAAAAAAGCATGAGGATTAATTGCTAGTGAAAAATACAGGTGGGAGAGAGGAGGAAAACCACAAGATGGATGGATCCATTTGATTGTGACTACCGAAAACTTTGGTTGAGTTAGATGTCATTGTCCTGTTCAATCTGGATTTTGTCTAAACCTGATGAGCAATTAATCCTCGTGCTTTTGTACTGTTTGTAAGCTAGAGTTAGATATTGTTGCCCTTTTCAACTAGTGGTGTGCCATTAGTCCTCGTGCTTTAGTACAAAATACTAGTGGCGTGCATCTAACGGATCTTAATTACACTGATTTCATGGACCAAGAGAACATAACCATATAATTTGTACTCCAAAAAGATTAGGGAGGGGGAAGTAACCGGAGAAAAGACATGATATGTTTGACGCACAAATGGTTATATAGATGACTAACCAGTTTCCCGTCGGAGTCACAGTCATTGCCGGAGTTGCTGTTGACCTCCGGCTCCCGCTTGGGGGGGGGGGCACGACGGTGCCGGCGAAGTCAAGGTCGTGCTGCTGCCCACGTGAGACCTCTCCGCCGGTGATGGCAACCTATTTGCTGAACTTCACGTGTTGCGCGGGTGCTGCACCAGCCCCGGCGTCGCCACTCCCTCTGATGGTGCGCTTCCGCGGCATCCTCATACACTCCAGAGTCCAGATGTTGGTGACCACTGTGGACCGGGGGTGTGCCCGCCTATTATGGCCGATGGCTCAGGCGCGCCATTAATACAGACCAGTGGGAGTGAGCCGGGCGGCCGTCAAAGGCTATCTCGCCTCCCGGTGAGCCTGCGCGGCAGACTTCTGGCATTCATATAACATCATTTCACATAGCTACACGCACGCCTCCCGGTGACACCGTGCAGCAGAAACGCCTCCCATCAATTCACACACCTGCACGCACGCCTCCCCTGCTGCCTGCGCGGCCGACTGCTCGCATGCGTCCCATAAACTCACACCTGCTCGCACGCCACACGGGGCGCGTGGCAGCTCGTATATTTTTTCTGTTTTTTGATGATTCATTCTGCCGCCTTACTGCTTAACCGAAGCATGACACTGTCTAAAGCACACGGTCTGAATAAATATTTCGTATGAGATATTGGTTGCCAGTTATTAACAATCTCCCATTTGTAAGTAGATTATATCAAAACTTGTCTCAAATTTGACGAAAAAATACAATATCACAATCTACTTGTCTCCATATATGACACCACGATAGGTTTCATGAATTTCGACTGAGTTTTGGATTTACTGAATTTTAAAAATCAACATTCTCAATGTTTTAAAATTTCTTTCACTGAGAAACATACACCGAGGGACACAGATATGGTTTTGCAATCCATTTTGGTGCACATGTAGCTCAAATTTGATTTTTGCACATTAAATCCCTAGGAATCAATCAATGTATAAAACGGGTCGAATGATCTCTGTTTTTTTTCAAACTTTAACATGACAATCTTTCGGTCGTATGTTCACTTCAAAGAAAGTTTGACATGTGTCCTTAGAGTGGAGCTGGTTGTGCGATATGTGTGTGTCTGTGTGTGTGTGTGGGGGGGGGGGGTCCATCAATACACTACTAGTCATGAGCCTCCTGGAATTATTGATCATTTTGTGAGTCATGTATATATGCCACACCGAAGTCCTGAATTGGTTATTTAAAGAAGTCCCCAACCCTTTCATACATACATGTTCGGGCCACATGCATGCATTGGTGGTCCTCTCGGACATACTCCCTCATGCGGTTAGCAGCGACGTGCACATTCGTTAGCCCACAAATGTTTTCATTTTCCACTAACAACGGGAAGCATCGGACCGATGGTGGATTCATCTTTGGCATGTGTGTTATGTGGTGAGATTCCATATCAAAGTTCGGGCACGTGCGTACAGATGAGTCCCTCCCATCGGCACGAAGTGAGGGGGCTATATACGCATCGTGAACCTATGTGTAGTGCATGCATTTCCGGTTTGCGAAGCATGTGCCACATCAAAGTTGTGCATTGGGGATTCAAACATAACACAACACACGACAACATGCATGCGGTGGTTGTCCTATGACACTCGCTCGCATGTGACTCTCTGTGGGCCCGCGAGGTCTTTGTCGATCAATTAAATGTAACGAGAAGAGAGGTTAATTTGACCAACAAGGATGGTTCTTTTTTGTTTGTGTTACGTATATGGACGGTAGGAGTATTTATAATACATTTCAAAAAGGGGGCAACATGTATACTCTCTCTCTCTCTCTCTCTCTCTCTCTATATATATATATATATATATATATATATATATGTGTGTGTGTGTGTGTGTGTGTGTGTGTGTGTGTGTGTGTGTTTGTGTGTGTGTGTGTGCGTGTGTCATAACATCGCTCCATATGGGGATTCCCGAGGCAGGTGCAACATCAAAGTTGTGCATTGGTATTCAAACATCACGCAATACCACACAGGCTGTGGTTGCCCTATAGGAACTCACTCGCGTGCGGCACTTCCGTTTGTGGGCCCGCGAGGTCGTCCTCCATCACTTTGACCCAACGAGAGAGAGGCACATTTGTTGAACAAGGAGGATTAATTCTTTCGGGGTTGTGTTATGGCAGGAGTATATATATAGTACATGTCAAAGTGGAGATGGGACCAACATATACTAGGTGTCACACATGAACCTCACTCGGTGTGGACTTTGCGATTTCTGAGGCAAATGCCACATCAAAGGTTGTGCATTAGGTATTCAAAACATCACAACCACACACCTCTCCATATATATGTTTTGGCACACATGCAAGCGATGGTGGTTGTCCTGTGGCACTCACCCACGTGGTTATCGGTGATGCTTCCATCTGTCGGCCCGCTTGGTCCATCACTTTCACCGACAACGAGAGAGGTTAGTTGTTTTGACTTAGGAGGGGATTAAGTTTTTGTTTGTCTCATGATATAGGTCATTGTGTGAGATTACATATATAATAGTGCATGTTTAGTACACATGAATCCATCCCGCTGTATCAAGGGGGGGGGGGGACCTGTGCGATTTTGAACGCATGCACCACATCAATGTTGAGCATTAGGTATTCAACATATATGCATGCATCACGCACCTCCATAAATATGTTTGGGATACATGCATGCAATGGTTGTTTTTGGACACTCTCACTCGCTTGGTTATGGGCGGCAAGCCTATATATACATTCGTAGCTAGGATTCCCTTAACGCCTACACGAAGTGGGGTTCGTAGGGGGTGGCTGACTAGCAATACTGTGCGCTTTGTGCGACAGGTCCCACATCAAAGTTGTGAATTGGGTATTCGAACATCAAACCACCCTTTTAATACATGTATTTGGTCCACATGCAAGTGTGTTCGTGTTCTGACACTTTCCCGCATTATTCTTTTTGCCAAATTTATAAATAGCACACGAGTTGGATGCAGAAATCGTCTGCGATTGGGTACGTAATAGACACGGTTCGGTCAGACTACCCATGTACCATGCCCGTGCCCCTATAGTCACCCACATCAGCACAATAGATTGGGCTCCACGAGGCTTGCCTCCCTCTCTTGAAAATATCTACTGCCTCGTAATCTCAAAATATCTACCACCTGGAAGGTTTTTATGTTTGATAGCACATGATTAGTATGTGCAGATAGTGTCCGATGTCAGTTACTCGCACTCTGCTTCAATCCCTTCATTCAAATTTTCAACAGCCCCGCCTTGTTACTCCCGCCTCCGCTTCCCTCGCAATCTCAAAAATATCGGCTCGCCCTTGATTCAAATTTTCAGCAGCCCAGCCTTGTTACTCCCGCCTCTGCATCCCTCGCAATCTTAAAAAATATCTGCTCGCCATTGATTCCAATTTTCAGTAGCCCCGCCTTGTTATTCCCGCCTCTGCATCCCTAGCAATCTCAAAAATATCTTCTCACCCTTGATCCAAATTTTTACTAGCCCGACATTTTAATCCCTCCTAGTAAATTTTTGAGTTGCCGCAGTATTTCCTCAAACACCACTTGCCCCCCACCATCCCTCCACACACACCACACACTCCCCAAAAACTCCGCTCACACACACACCACTCCTCCCTCGCTCGAAACCATCAGTAGTTCACCGCCATTGGTGCTGCTCTCCATCCTCAACCTTTGCCTATGTGCCGAGGAGCTCGAGGAGCCAGTGGCCCTACAGAGGTTTATCACAGCCTGTCGGTGTACTAAAGTAGGGGTACCTTAGTATCCCGAACTTGTGCACGGGCAGTCGCAGCGCCCCGCGGCAAGGCTTGCCGGGTGCCCGCCAAAATCTTACGTAGTTCATATTAATGCCATTCAAGAGCAAAGTATTTTAAATAAGAAGACAAGGCCCCAGCAAGAGGAGCTTGCCGGGAAGGACAAGGCCCCGGCAAGAGGAGCTTGCCGGGAAGGCCAACCAAGGCATTTCAAGAAACTTGCCGCGACGCGCCGCGCGTCCCGGCAAGACCCGACGAGCGACAAGCTTTCGGGCACGACAAGACAACGACCGCGGCAAGGCACTTGCCGCGGCGGAGCCACCACTCTGTTCCCATACTCCAGCACATCCGACGACGTGTCGCCGCGGGATCGTTCCAGGCGCACGTGGCGGGTGGCTGTGCAGCCAAGCGGTGCAAGGTGGCAAGCGAAGATGACGAGATGGCCATCGTGGCGAACGATGGCGCCCCTAACGGTCGTTCTCTGCACTGTTTGGGCGACCGGACGGGCATTAAATGCTCTTGTCCCCTGCCGTCAGAGTTAGGTAGGGTGCACTGTAGAGGCAGTTGTACCAACCCCTCTTTTTAGATTTGTACCCCTGCATGCGTTGCCACCTGTCGGTGACCCCTTTATCCTATAAAAGGAGGCCCATGCGCAACGTAGAAGGGGTTCGACTCATTCGAAACTGTAGAACGATCACGCTCTCGAGCAAGAACATAATACCACCACAAAGCAGCAGTAGGAGTTTTATCTCTCCGGAGAGCTCCGAAGTTGGGTAAAATCCCTCGCGTGCCTCGCCTCGATCCGCTCTTCGTGCGCCCTCCGCTCCCCGCCGGACCAAAAAGGGGCCCTGCCCCATAGGTGTTCGTTCCCCACGACATCTTTGGCGCGCCAGGTAGGGGCGTCGAGGTTGTGTGAACCCGATCCGGCGTTCACGCGAGCCAGTTCATCGACATCTTCATCGACATGCCACCGAAGAAGAAGGCTTCGGAGGTGGCCGCTCCGTCCGCGTCGATCCCACCGCCACCGGAGCAAACGGGCGGTGGGGTAGACGCCGGCGGAAGAACGGGCGCCGACGGGGGAGCTCACATTGTCACCAGATCCAAGGACAAGGCCCCGCAAACTTCGGCGTCCTTACATGCACCGCGCCCCTCTCAGGAGGTGCGGGACCGAGAACGTCATGGTGCTCCCAGCACCGTACTCGCGTTGGAACAAGGCCAAGCTGCTGGATCTCGGGACGCTCAAGGCCAGCATGCCCGCCAACATGTTGGCACGAGCGTGGCACGGTCGCCTGGACGAGATGTTGCTCCTTCTAACACTGTTAGAAGTTTGAGCATATCCCGCTCCTCGCGTCGTTCGCCCCCGCCGTCGAAAACCCCAGAAGAAGCGTTGGCCCGAGCCCAACTGCTCCTAGACTACCCTCCAGCGCCGGATAAGATCGATGATTGGAGGGTCACCATTCAGAGCCTCATCGGCTTCGCCAACAGCGACACTCCCCGGCAACCGAGCACTTCGAAGCCGCGGCAAGACGCCCAGGCGCGGGCCGATGGCGACAAGACCGGTGGGGGTGCAACCACCGTGCACTCCCCGTCCCGAAGGCCAAGATCGCCGACTCGCCGGGCTAACCTTGACACCGACTCCACCGCATCGTCGGACCAATGAGCTCGTCGCGATCAGCGCCAAGTTCTCCAAGAACGACAACAAGAAGACGCTCATACTCGCATCGAGCGTCGAAGAGAAGCGCGGCGTCAGTCAGACCGGCGCGCTGGACCCACTGTTGATATGCATGCGCCAGGGGAACCAGGCAACTTACCGTACGCGGTAGGTTGCCCTGCGTTCACTCGTGAGCTGCGGCAAGTCCTGTGGCCCAGTTCCAAGAACTTCAAACCAGATGTACCAGAGAAGTATGATGGCAGGTTGCATCTGTCGGAGTTCCTCAGCATCTACACCATTGCGGTGCAGGCTGCCGGGGGGCGCGACGAGAAGATCCTCGCAACCTACTTCCCGCTGGTGCTCAAGCCCAATGTCAGATCCTGGCTCATGCACTTGTCGGACAACTCCATCTCCTCATGGGCAGATCTGTGCCATCAGTTTGTTGGCGCCTTTACAGGCGGCCACAAGCCTCAAGGCCAGGAGAGCGATCTTCATCTGCTCGCCCAGAAGGAAGGAGATCCCCTGCGCAAGTACATTCAGAGATTCAGCCAAGTGCAGCGCAACATCCCAGACGTCCACCCTGCCGCGGTCATCAGCGCGTTCCATCAGAACGTCCGAAACCGCAGGATGAGGGAGGAGATGGCGATGTGCAAAATCAGGGACGTCAGCGAGCTATATGCCCTGGCCAACAAGTGTGCACGTGCTGAGGAAGGGAGGAAACTCCCCGGAGAGAACACAGGAGCAGGAGGATCTGACAGTGAGGATGCCGCCCCGGCAAGGAAAAACCGGCGGCGGGACAACAGAAAGAGGAAAGCAAAAGATGTGCTAGTCGTCGAGCAGTCCGGCAATGGAGGTGGCGCCGAGAAGGCCAAAGCTAGCGACTCCGGCGAGGCCGTGGTGGCCGCCGGCAAGCAAGATGGCTCCGGCAAGCAGTACTGCAAGATCCACCACACCAAGGGCCATGATCTCCAGGCCTGCAAGAAAGTTGAGCAGCTTGTTGAACTACAGAAAGCTGAATACGAGCGACGCGACAAGGAGAAGGCCCAAGAAGGTGGTGGAGGATCCGGCAAGAAGCATCCCGGCTGGGGAGGACGCTGCGGCAAGGCCAAGCAGCGGCAAGGAGACAGGCCTCCCCGCGGCCGCGACAAGGATGAAGACGAAGACGAAGATGAAGAGATGGATGAGGATGAGGCCGACGAGCAAGAATTTCAGAAAGCGACAGAGGTTTTGTGCGTCGACGGCGGTGCTTCTCTGCATACTTCGCACCGCCAGCTCAAACAGTGGGTGCGGAAAGTTAATGCAGCAGAACCATCAGTTGAGTCGCGCAAGCCTCTGAAGTGGTCCAGCACGCCTATCATCTTTGATGTTGAGGATCACCTTGATCGCATAACTGCGGTCGGGTGCTTGCCGATGTTGGTTTCACCAACTATCCGCAACCTCAAGGTCACAAAGATGCTGGTTGACGGCGGGGCCGGCTTGAATCTGATCTCCTTCGCGGTACTCAAGAAGCTCCAGATCCCCGACAGCGAGCTCGAAGAGACCGGCACTTTCCAAGGAATCAACCCGGGAAGGAGCAAGCCGAAGGGGAAGATCACGTTGCCGGTAACATTCGGCAGCGAGCGAAACTTCAGGACTGAGAGGGTCACTTTTGACGTTGCTGATTTCCCGTTGCCCTACAATGGGATACTCGGTCGTCCAGCGCTTGCCAAGTTCATGGAGGCCTCTCACTATGCCTACAACATGCTCAAGATGCCCGGTCCGATAAGTGTCATTTCTGTCCCTGGCGACAAGAAGCATGCCCTTATCTGTACCGACAAGATCTACCGGGAAGCAGCAGCCGCAGCAGAACGCAAACCACTTGCCGCTGAAGCTCCCGGGGGGAAGAAGAAGACCAAGTCCGGCAAGAGCTCTGATGCCCACTCCGGCAAGCGCACCTCTTCGGAGTGCTGCGCTACCGTCGAGGATGCACCATCGAGCTCCACCGGCAAGTGTAAGAAGGCAAAGACAGCTTCACCAGAGGCCAAGAAAGTGGCCGCCAAGGAGGACGGCACTGGTGGTACCTTCACCATCAGTGCCATGCTTGACCCTAAATAGGAAAGCGCGCTTGTTGCTTTCCTGCGGGCGAATGTCGATGTGTTTGCATGGCAACCGTCTGACATCCCCGGTGTTCCCAGGAAAGTAATTTAGCACCACCTTGCCGTCTGTCCTCACGCGCTGCCCGTCAAGCAGAAAGTCAGAAAACAAGCAATGGAACGCCAAGAATTCATTACAGAAGAGATCAAGAAATTGGAAGCAGCAGGCCTTGTCAGAGGGGTGCTCCATCCGACGTGGCTGGCCAATCCTGTAGTCGTGCGCAAGGCAAACGGAAAATGGAGGCTTTGTATTGACTTCATTGATGTTAATAAAGCTTGTCCCAATGATCCATTTCATTTCTTGACGCATATTCAGGATATCATCAGATCTTCATGGCAGAAGAGGATGAGGAGAAAACCGCATTCATTACTCCATGTGGCACGTACTGTTTCGTTCGAATGCCTTTCGGACTAAAGAATGCTGGTTCAACATTTGCAAGGGCAGTTCATGAAGCTTTTGAGCCACAGTTACACAGAAATGTAGAAGCTTACATGGATGACATAGTGGTCAAGAGCAAAGAAAGAGCAACTCTGATCCAAGATTTGGACGAGACCTTTGCAAATCTGCGTAAGATCAATCTCAAGTTGAACCCCGAGAAGTGTGTGTTTGGAGTCCCTTCCGGTAAGCTTCTCGTGTTCTTTGTATCTCAGCAGGGGATTGAAGCCAATCCCGACAAGATCAAGGCCATTGAGCAGATCGAAGCACCGAAGCGCGTCAAGGATGTACGAAGGCTTGCCGGCTGCGTGGCTGCTCTCAGCAGGTTCATCTCTAAGTCTGCTGAGTGCGCCCTGCCATTTTTCAAAATTTTGAAAAAGGCAGGTCCAATGAAATGGACTTCGGAAGCGGAGGCTGCGCTGCAGGACTTGAAGAGATACCTGTCCTCCACTCCAATACTTGTCGCACCTAAGCCACAAGAGAAGTTGCTGCTGTACCTAGCGGCAACCAATCAAGTGGTTAGTGCTGCGTTAGTAGCGGAAAGGGAGGCGGATGATGAGCCAGCGACCACGGCAATCGAGTCCAGCGATGAGAAGGGGGCTTCCCCGACAAGCTCTGGTCCCGACAAGGAAGGATCTGTGCAGCCACAGGAAGAGAAACAAAAGAAGATGGTGTAGCGCCCAGTTTATTTTGTCAGTTCCCTTCTGCAGGGGGCTAGGTCAAGGTACTCTGGTGTGCAGAAGTTGATTTTCGGCCTTCTCATGGCCTCGAGGAAGCTGCGCCATTACTTTCAAGCACATGAGATCACAGTTGTCACTCGCTTTCCGTTGAAGAGGATATTGCAGAATCCAGAAGCAACAGGAAGGATTGTCGAGTGGGAACTGGAATTGTCAAGCTTTGGCCTCAAGTTTGAGAGTACTTCAACTATCCAGAGCCGAGCATTGGCAGAATTCATAGCAGAATGGACGCCAACACCTGATGAAGAAATTCCGGAAACGAGCATCCCCGTCAAGGAGGCAAGCAAAGAATGGATCATGTACTTTGATGGTGCCTTCTCGCTGCAAGGCGCCGGTGCGGGCGTGTTACTTGTCGCACCCACCGGAGAGCACCTCAAGTACGTTGTCCAGATGCACTTTCCCAAGGAGCAAGCAACGAACAATACTGCCGAGTATGAAGGTTTGCTTGCCGGACTCAGGATCGCTGCATACCTTGGGATCAAGAAGCTCATTGTCAGGGGTGACTCGCAGCTTGTCGTCCGCCAAGTAAACAAAGATTATCAGAGTCCGTTGATGGAAGCTTACATTGATGAAGTGAGGAAGTTGGAAGAACACTTTGACGGCCTACAGATGGAACATGTTCCGAGAGCTCAGAACGACATTGCAGATGGCTTGTCAAAGTGCGCCGCACTTGAGTTACCTGTGGAACCAGGGATCTTTGTGCTCAGACTGACTCAACCATCTGTAACACCATCAACTGGACAGAGCAAGAAAAGGAAGTTGGTTTCTGGTGACTACTTTTCGGCAGAGCTCCCCGAAGCCGCCGCCAAGAAAGTCTCCAAGATCAACACCAAGAGTGCTGAGGAGCAATCTGCTCCGACAAGCCCTAGGGTTTGTTCCGTTGAAGCAGATGCTCCCGGCAAGTTTTGCTCCGGCAAGCTTGCCGGGGAACATCGCGCTCCGGCTGAGCCGCAGGTTCTTGCCGTAGAAGCGGATGTTCCCGCAGCGGCATATGTGCCTTTAGTCCTTGTTGTCGAGCCGCAAGCTCCAGCATGGGCACAGCAGATCGTCCGTTTCCTTCAAACAGGAGAACTTCCTGAAGGGCAAGAAGAAGCAGAGAGAGTAGCCTGGCAATCAAGTATGTACCATTTTGTCGATGACATACTGTACAGAAGAAGATTCAACGGAGTGAAATTGAAGTGCATTCCCCGGGAATATGGACAGGAGCTGTTGGCGGAGATACATGGAGGCATATGTGGCCACCACATTGGTGCAAGAGCAGTTGCCGGCAAAGCATTCCGGCAAGGTTTCTTTTGGCCCACAGCCCTCCAAGATGCAACTGCACAAGTAACCAGGTGTGAAGCGTGCCAGTTCCATTCCAAACAGATACACGAGCCAGCTCAAGCTCTCCAGATGATCCCTTTATCCTGGCCATTTTCGTTCTAGGAGCTCGACATCCTCGGCCCCTTCCCCCGAGCTGTCGGGGGATTTGAGTACTTGTACGTTGCAATCGACAAGTTCACAAAGTGGCCGGAGGTGGAAGCAGTGAGGAAGGTGACAACACAGTCAGCAGTCAAGTTCTTCAGGTCGATTGTTTGCCGTTTCGAAGTCCCTAACAGGATCATCACCGACAACGACACGCAATTCATGAGCCGCACCTTCATGCAGTACGTCCAAGATTTTGGCACCAAGGTCTGCTTCGCTTCTGTTGCTCACCCGAGAAGCAACGGTCAAGCGGAGAGGGCAAACGCTGAAGTGCTGCGTGGGCTCAAGACCAGGACTTTCGACAGGCTGCACAAGTGCGGAAAGAACTGGATCGAGGAGCTGCCGGTGGTTCTTTGGTCGATCAGGACGACGCCAAATCGAGCCACTGGCCAGACACCTTTCGCTCTAGTCTATGGAGCAGAGGCAGTTCTCCCCACGGAACTCGTATACGGATCGCCTCGAGTGCTCGCTTATGATGAGCTTGAGCAAGAGCAGCTGCGCCAAGATGACGCACTGCTCCTTGAGGAAGATCGTCTTCAGGCTGCTGTACGAGCTGCTCGATACCAGCAAGCTTTGCGCCGCTACCATAGCCGCAAAGTTAATGCCCGAAGTCTCGAGGAAGGCGACCTTGTTCTTCGGCGCGTTCAATCCGCCAAGAATTCCAACAAGTTGACGCTGAAGTGGGAATTCCCTTATCGGGTAAAACGAGTCACTAGGCCTGGCGCTGTCCGCCTTGAGACCGAAGATGGCTTTCCGGTGAGCAACTCCTGGAACATTGGGCATCTTCGTAAATTTTACCCATGAGGCGCGGTTGCCGGAACACGTTCCGGCAACCTCCTTTTGTACAAGCCTTGCCACTGTTGCATGTAACCCTTTGTACAAAGCCGGGCGCAGATCCCGTGCATAAATAAAGATCATATGCTCCGCACATCTTGTCAAATTTCATGCTTTTTTCTTTTTTGCATGTATTGTCTGACACTTTGTGCAGCACTTACCCCCGGTAAGAAACAACGAGCCTTAAGGCTCCATATCTTTATTTTCTCTTCTTTCTTTTTCTCAAGAAAAATAGTTCCTTCGCCCACAAGTTCACCGGGGGGAGAGGAGAAGATAGTGGTGTGGACTAGGCGTCCTTCAAGGAAGTATAGCCTTGCCGGGACACAAACTACAGAAAAGCTAAGTTGCCAAAGCTCGAGCACAATCAGTTTTAAAATTTTTAAAGTTATCTTCCTCGAACGACCGTACTTTGTATGGAAAACCTGTGCACGGAGGAACCAACTCGTAGCTAGTTGCGCCCTTACTTTGTTTCGAGTCCGCTCAACAACTTAAGTGTGCTGCAACTAGTTGCGACAAGGTTTCTTGCCGGAAGCGGCACCGCCTGCAAGCTGCTGATGTTCCGCACTCAGCGCTCGCGGCAAGGGTGCCTGCGCCGGCAAGTTCCCTGAAAGCATAGGGTAGAAAAACATACAAAGGGAGGAATCAAGTAAAGGGAATAACATAGCAAATACTGCCCAAATTAAAGTTATATTACAATGATAACTTGCCGCGCTCTAATCGATTGTTCCCGTAACATGTTTGGCAGCGGCAAGAGAAAGGAGAAAACACGCGGCCTAATCTACACGGCCGCCATCAACCCTCCTGACCTCATTCACCTTGTCCACAATGGGTGCGACAAGGGCCTTGAGCTCTTCAAGATCAGCACCCGCCGGCAGCTTCTTAAGGACGTTGGTGAGGTTGAGGCCCGGATTGCGGAAGAGCACCTTCACCAACACCTTCTCCAGAACTCTGGCGCAGATTGCGCGCGACTCGTCAGTCAGCTGCTTTGGGATCCTTTCCCGGAGTTGCTGGAGAGCCGTCACCACGCCCTTGAAGAACAGAGTGAGCTTGGCGCTGGGCTGGAGGTTCTCGTCGGAAGAGTACCCGAAGCCCGCTAAGTCGAGTTGCGCCAGCTCCTCGTCGATGACTGCAGCAAAGTTGACGAGGACCTCTGTCCAGAGCTCCATCGTAGCCCTGAAAGTGTTTTGAGTCTCGGCGGCCCTCGTTAGCAGCTCCTCGTTGGCCTTGATCTCTCCCTTCAAGTCCTCCTCTCGCTTCTTGGCGCCGTCTAGCGTCTCAGTCAGTGTGGCCAGCTTCAGCTCCAGATCAGCATTTGAGTCTTTGGCGGCGTTCAGTTCCTTGCCCTTATCGGCGAGTTGAACTTGCAGATCACCATGAGCGAGGGCGTCCTTCTCGCGCTCGCGCTGGAGCACGGCAAGCTCCTCATCCTTCCCTTTCAGATCAGCCTCCAGATGCGTCATCTTCACCTCCAGTTCCTTCTTGGCGGCCTCGGCAGCTGCGGCAGCATCCTTCGCTTCCTTGAGTGCCCCGCCAAGTGATTGCTCGCGCGCGGCAAGCTCCTCCTCATAGCTGTCCAGATTAACTTTTCGGTGCGTCAGTTCACCTTCCCGGGTGGACAGCTCCTCGGCGGCAAGCCGCTGCTGCTCTTCGGCTTCTGCCTTCTCGAGAATGAAGGCCTTCCGCGCCTCGACAAGCTGCGCCCTCTCCTCTGCAATGGACCGGAGGGCCTCTTGGTTGCGACTCTAGAGCTCCTCCGCATGCTTCTCTATGTCCACTCCCGCCTGGGCGACAAGCGCTTCCCGGGATTCCAGTTTGGCTTGTCGGGCGCGGTAGAGTGACACCAGCTTCCGGAGCAGCTGCTCCTCCTCAGACTGCTGCTGCTACTGCTTGGCGCGTCAACCACTGTCAGCCCGGCAGAGGCGAGCACTTCTCCGTCAAAAGCCTCTCCCTCGACCGGCGCCCTGGAGCTCGACGCCCAGGGAAGCTTGATGAAGACACCCTCGCCGGCCTTCAAGTAGGCGCCGGGCTGGGGCTCTTCGGAGCCCGGCGCTGCATCAGCGGCGGAGGGGTCGGTGGTCGGTGTAGCGCCTTGCGCTCCTGCACCCTCAGGGTCGTCAGTGCCATCGCCGGACCCCTCGCCAGCTCCTGCGCCAGCAGCCTTGGCGGCCTCTTCGCCGGCAGGATCGTCAGCGCCGGCCTCTTGCTCGGTGGCGGCAACATCATCAGTGTTGCCGCGTGCGTCCTCCTCGCCGGTGGCCTCGGTCTCCATCGGATCTGTGGAAGGAGGATCTGAAGACAGGAAGAGGAAGAAAGAGTCAAGCAAATATCCAAAAAGAAGATCAGAAGAAGAAGAACCCAAGGGAAAATTTCCGACAAGGAGGGTTACCTATGCTGGGCTCTGTAATCATGGGCTCCACCACCGAAGGTTCGCTGGTCCCGTCCCTTGCCGGAGAACTACCCCTTGCCGGGGACCTCTCCCTTGCCGGAGAGTGCTCCCTTGTCGGGGAAGCATCCCTTGGCGGCGTAGTTGAAGCAGATAGCACCTCAGGAGCGGCTTCTGGTTGTTCCTGATGGACCTATTCTGCTCCTATACAAGCAAATCAACACTCAAGATATCAACAAGGAAAGGGTACCCATGCGCGCCCCACAACAGGAAGTGAACAAATACTTACGCTGGGGGCTACGCTGGGGGCTGCTTCGAGGAGAGATTGCCGGGTCCGACAAGGTGGTCTCGGACGCGCCCTCTGTTGCCACAGTGGGATCGTCCTCGATGACAACCACGGGGACCTTGACCCTCTTCGCTGCTCTCTCGGCCAGAGTCCTGAAAAGGAACAGAGTTCAGAGGGAAGCAGATTAGATACAAGACAGGAAGCAGCAAGAATCAAAGAAATATAAGTATAACAAGAAGAAAGTCTTACTCCTCCTCCTCTTCTTCCTCCTCGTCGGAGCTCAGCGCGGAAAGGTCAAAGTCCGGTACTCTTTCTGCGCGACGAGGCGGAGGGGTAGGCTCCCTTGGATGCTTGGTGGGAGCTGCGGCAGGATAAGAAGCGGCAGCTCGAGAGGACCCCGCTCCAGTTGCCGGCGCGGCATGAGATGCTCCCGCGGCAACGGTGCTTGTCGCGGTGGAGCGTGTCCCGCGGCGCGGCGGCTGTTGGCCTGCTTGCCGCCCTGCTATGTCTCCGATCCTGCGGAGGCGCCTTCTTGGTTGAGCTGGGGGCTGTGCTGGGGGATCCGCCTGCGGCAAGCTGCCCGAAGACGGCTGGCCACTTGCACCCTCGGCGGGCTCGCTCGTTTCGGCTTCGGGCTCTCCCTCGCCGACGACCTCCCCGACAAGCTCTTCTCGATCGGCAAGGCTTGCCGCCTCGGCCGCCTATGCCTCCTCCACAGTAAACCCAAACTCGCCCGCGGCGGCGGCCGCTGCCGCCTCTTCCGCCCTACTGGCAATGCGCCGCATCTTGTCATCAGTGGTGTTGCGGGTGAGGAGCCTCTGCTCGTCGGCATGGACCGCTACCTCCACCAAGTCGTCGAAGAATTGCTGCACGACGTCGTCGGAGGGCTCCTGCCAAGTTGGGATGATCCCGTGCGAGTCGCACTCTGGCATCATTGCATGGATGCGATCGAGCTGGGAGTTGTTGCACAATGGGACGACGCCCTGCGGCAGCCTGAACCATTCGGGATGGTTGCGGTCGTGCTTGAACAGTTCCTTGAGCGTCCCATCCAACTCCAAAACAGTGAAATTAAAATTGAGGCCGGGGAGCAGCCTCATGATATCCGCCGGGCCCCCGAACAGCCAGGCGGGCCTCCCCCTCTCCTGCAGAGGGGCGATGCGGCAGTGAAGAAAGTCCGCACCAACAGGCCCTACAGTGAGCCCGGCAAGCCTGAGCCGCAAGATCCGGGTGGTGGCGATCTTCAGTCTAGCATTATCCGCCGCCAGGGCGCTCCAATTGCCGCCGCGCACTACTCGAGCTTGGCGCAGGTTGGTGAATGGCTGCGGATCCGCGTCAAAATCCAACACCATTCCGCTCTCCACTCCTCCCATTTGCTACGGAGCTCCCCCTCCAGATACACCTCCTTCATACCGGCTCTCGAGATCCAGGTGATCCCGCCTGATAAGGGCTCTCCTTTCTCGACCCGGGGCATGAAATAATGGCGGAAAAGGGTTACGTTTGGGTGGATCCCGACGAAGTTCTCGCAGAGATGTGCGAAAACCGCCATGGTCAGAACGGCGTTGGGGGTGAAATCAAGGAGATGGAGCCCGTATGTGTTCATGATGTCACAGAAGAAATCGGAAAAAGGCGGGCAGAGCCCGCAATAGAAGAACAGAGGGAAGAAGGGGTATCCTTTTGGACACCGTTTCGAAGTAGAAGCTTCGGCGGAGAGTACCTGCGTGCGCGGATGCGCCCGCGTCTCCGTCGACCAGAAGAGGTAGAACCATTCCCTCAGCTCTTTCGCGGAGAGCTCAGGGTGGAAGAGTGCCCGCTCCTTCCGCAGCGCCTCAAGCCGCAGCGCCTCGGCTGACTTCGCACCCTTCCCAGTCTTCGGAGCCATGACGGAGGCAGTGGGGGAAGGCGAGGGCATTGCCGGCGACGGTGGCGACGAGGGGCGGGGCGCTGCTCTCTTTCAGCTTGGGAAGCGGAGGGGAGCGGCGGAGATTTCTGAGGAAGGAACCGCAAGTGGCGAAGGTGGGGGAACGGCCCCTGTTTCCTCTGCTTATAAAGAGGAGAGGCGAACGTTACGCCCTTTTTTCGATTAAAGAATCACCCACGATCCCTCCCACGACGCCGCGTTCGACGCATGCCGTTACGGGAGGGCGTGGTGGATACGGAGTTAGATTTGGTGTGGACCCAGGCCGCGTGTGCCCGTGCCCTGTTTTGGGCCTGGCCCAACAGCGCTCGGCACCGTGTGTGGCCCAGGCCCGGGCGCTCCTGTTGGTGTACTAAAGTAGGGGTACCTTAGTATCCCGAACTTGTGCACGGGCAGTCACAGCGCCCCGCGGTAAGGCTTACCGGGTGCTCGCCAAAATCTTACGTAGTTCATATTAAAGCCATTCAAGAGCAAAGTATTTTAAATAAGAAGACAAGGCCCCGGCCAGAGGAGCTTGCCGGGAAGGACAACCAAGGGATTTCAAGAAACTTGGCGTGACGCGCCGCGCGTCCCGGCAAGACCCCGCGAGTGACAAGCTTTCGGGCACGACAAGACAACGACCGCGGCAAGCCGCTTGCCGCGGCGGAGCCACCACTCTGTGCCCACACTCCAGCACATCCGGCGACGTGTCGCCGCGGGATCGTTCCAGGCGCACGTGGCGGGTGGCTGTGCAGCCAAGTGGTGCAAGGTGGCAAGCGAAGATGACGAGATGGCCATCGTGGCGAACGATGGCGCCCCTAACGATCGTTTTCTGCACTATTTGGGCGACCAGACGGGCATTAAATGCTCTTGTCCCCTGCCGTCAGAGTTAGGTAGGGTGCACTGTAGAGGCAGTTGTACCAACCCCTCTTTTTACATTTGTACCCCTGCATGCGTTGCCACCTGTCGGTGACCCCTTTAGCCTATAAAAGGAGGCCCATGCGCAACGTAGAAGGGCTTCGACTCATTCGAAACTGCAGAACGCTCATGCTCTCGAGCAAGAACATAATACCACCACAAAGCAGCAGTAGGAGTTTTATCTCTCCGGAGAGCTCCGAAGCTGGGTAAAATCCCTCGCGTGCCTCGCCTCGATCCGCTCTTCGTGCGCCCTCCGCTCCCTGCCGGACCAAAAAGGGGCCCTGCCCCATAGGTGTTCGTTCCCCACGACACAGCCTCTTTGCCCGCCGACACCGAGGTGACCGCCAAGGTGTGCCCATCGTCCTCCGTGGGCTCTTTATCGATCTGCCATCGCCAGTCGCCCGATCTGCCTGCCACTGTGCCCCTACGCCGGTTCGAGGACTTCCACATCCTCCCTTGGGCTCGACCACCGATGAGGTCCTACCTTGGGGTCCGGCCGCGGCGGTGTGGGACGTGGGTCACCGAGATTACGGTTCAAGAGACCCACACCCGCCAGTGGCTCGGTAGCTTCCACACGGCCGAGCTCGCGACCATGGAGTACGACCGCTGGCAGGTCTGCTACGATGACGCAACGGCTAGGCTTTCCCCTTCGGCACACATCCGGTCAACCTCGTTCCATCGGAGCCAGGGGTGGTGAGCTCGGCTATGGAATGGGAGGACCGTGAGGCGTGGGAGCACCTCGAGGCCGAGGCCGCCGACGAGTCCTACATGCAAGACCTCCGCCGACAGCACCCGAGGCTCATGGAGGTGGATCAGGTGATCTTTGCAGCTGCGGAGGGCGGAGAGGTTATTGTGCTCTCCTCCGATTACAAGGTCGAAGGCGACGAGGACGGCGGCGTGGAGGGTGTCGAGGTGCGCGGAGAGGACAAGGAGATTGATGTAGATGAGTGGAGGAGTGTCTTCCCCCAACGACCCCGACGATGGCACCGGCCCGTACTCGGCTCACGGCACACCGTACAAGACGAGGAAGGATTGGCTCAACCTCCACTTAGATCGAAAGTAGTTTAGCTTAGTTTAAATTTATGTTTTATGTTTGGTTATGCAAAACTATCTATGTTTATGTTTGAATGCATGCTACTTTTGGTTAAAACTGCTTTGAACATGATCAAATTGAAGTTTACAACGTTAAGTTTAGGGGATCGACTAGAAACGGCCAAAAATTGCTAGAGTATATATATATATCTACTAAGGGGTTTAGTCTGTTAACTTTTAAAGTTTCGGCTGTAGATGGCCTGATGCCTTGTTTATTTCAGTTCTTCACAATGTGACGCTCTATATGTGCAACTATTTGCCGTGCAGTTCAATTTCATGAATACCAGTTTCAACAATACCACTATGAATTACGATATTTGGTTGCTATTAAGGATGTTGTAGTTAACATGCCTTTATTCTAACAATAACTAGTGTACTTTAGACCTGCACAATACCAGTTTGAATGACTATATTTGCTTGTGTTTAAATGTTATGCCTATTGCAGTTAACACACCTTTCCACTTCTTGTTTTGCTTAACTAGCGTGCTTAAACCTGCACACTCAAGCTATCATTTGTAGATTATATTGTATACCATGGATATATTTGGTTGATGTTTAGCCTGTTGTGCTTAACATGCCTTTATATGTAGTCATACAGGACAATATCGAGAACAGCTGTTGTTTACCACCGAGGTTAGTTTCATCGCATTGCTTATATACACTCTCTGTTCAGGATATCGGTAGCTGGTACCATATAGCTTGGGGGCTAATAAGGGATTAATCGTCAAATCAGACATTTCACTGAATATATTTGTAACCCATTTATCGGTAGGTTTACTAGGGCCATATCTAATATATCTGAGGCCAGATAGCAACATGCATTGTAATGAATGACTAAATATGCAATCCCAGACTACATAGCAACAAGGAAGAGTCTTACGTTAATGTCTTGATGATGTCTAGATATACATGTAATAAGATCTTATATAATGGGATGGAGGGAGTGTTGTACTACATCATTTTGCAATTGTTGTTTGGGTTCTAATATTAACTTGGTGCTTTTAGGTACATATGCCATTGCCAAAGATCCACACTTCGACCCTTTCTGCGTATGGGGCAATGAGATATACATGAACCAGCATCAAGTGAGGAAACTGATAAAGATTGTTATTAAAATCACTACAAAAAAATACACTTCCGTGATGATACGTGTTTGTCACAGTAGGTCGCGTTTTCTGTCATGCATGTACATCCATGACGATTTTATGACAGAATCAAGATAGTCATACCTGTGCTGTCGTAGAAGTGTTCCATCACATTACGAAAATTATCATCACGGAAGTGTCCACTTCCATGATGATAAATCGCGCGTCACAGAAGTGCTTTCGTCAAGGGTGACCGACACGTGGCATCCACCGTAATGGAACGCCGTTAAGTTATCAGGTCGGGTTTTGCATCCGATAACCCGTTAACAGCCCCGACCAATGGGAAATTTCCACGTGTAAAATTCTTATTGGCCGGACGAAACACGTGTCAGCTCGTCAGCGGGTCAGATAGGCGCCTATGATATGTCGACACGTGCCACAGCCCACCACTGGACCATTTAGCTTACAAAGCCGGCCCGTTTGACTTGGTCAAATGTTAACGGGCTGGCCCATGAAAAGCCTATTAACGGTCTCTTCGCAAATAGCCCATTTTACGGCCCGTTAACTCACGGCCCATTAGGCACTAAAGGAAATAGGCACAACAACGTCATGTGGGCCGTCGAATATAACACCAGCCCATTTCACTTTTGGCCCATGTATGGCCCACGACGTATTTCGTCCCATATGAGGCCTTCGTATCTTTCGGCCCTTTACAGGCCCACGGTGACTCTAGCCCATAATGAACAGTAATTTTCTTTGTACCCGTTAACGCCCCGTGATTTACAAGTGCCGTTTCCAGCCCGTGTTAGCTTTCGGCCTATTGTCGGCCCATACGTTCTTGGGCTCCTTTTCGGCCCTCGATTACTTCCAGCCCGTTACTGGCCTGTTCCCCTAATGGGCCAAATTCGGCCCATGGCAAGAGTCGGCCCGTTACTGGCATGTTCCCCAAATGGGCCAAATTTGGCCCATGGCAAGAGTCGGCCCGTTACTGGCATGTTACCGTAATGGGCCAAATTCGGCCCATGGCAAGAGTCGGCCCATTTCTGGCCAGCCCGTCCTATATTCTAGCCCATTAACAACCCATTATGCCTGTGACAGAATTAAGCTTTTACAGTCCTACAGCCTATTAACGGCCCGTTACCGTGCTAGCCCGATACCAATTACGCCCGATTACGGCCCATGTAGACCCATTTATCCGACGGCCCGAGGCCTATCAACGGCCCGAGGCCCACCAATTACAGGCCCATTTATCGACGGCCCGTAGGAGACCCATGGATCCTATGGCCCGTATATGGCCCATGGTAGTTGCGGCCACTAGCAAACCAGGGAAAAAGAAGACTAGGAAATAAATAAGGCCGAAACTAACGCTAGGCTATTAAGGCGATTGCACAGATTACATCCACTCAGCATCAAAGATCGCCACCAGTGAAAATATAGGGAACACCCTACACTATACAAAAATGGCTTGCTGTTTTCTTCAGCCGGTGGCTGCACGCTAAGAATAAATTTTGTATCGCACCAAAACAAATTACAACTGTATAACAAAAGGAAGGTTGGCATAAAACTTAACAGTCTAGCAGATAAATGCACCACCAGAAGTTCAGAAGCTCGGTTCATTTGACCTGACTGTTACGTTTTCATGTTGTATTGTCCGATGGAGCACCATAACCCTCGCCTTCATTTCCCCTAGGCTCCTGAAGAACATAGCAAATGTCTGATAGTCTGGTTTCAAAACCATGCATATCTTGACGACATTGAGCAATGTTTATCCTTGTTTCGCAAAGGGCCTCTGTTAGGGAATGGACTTGTGTCTGGAGCGCAGATACAACATTGCTTTGAGCTTGCATATCTTGATCATGAGGCAGTTTGGACGATATTGCCTTCACAACCAACCTAGTATTACGCAGGAATGTGCTTTTGGCACTGTTAGTGGACAGGTACTGACCCACTGCAGCAAGAGCTGACATTGCGGTTATAGTTGCCTCGCCACCTTCAAAAGGTGGCGGTTCCCATTTTTATTGCGGTACTGACCCATTTTTTCCATAGCTCGCTGAAAAGTTGAGCTTTTACATTAGTAGTACCAGAACAGAAGATATTAAGGATTCAGCAAAACCAAACAAAATAGCTTTGGTCTATATACAGAACTTATTATGGTGAACCCATGTAAAATATTACTTGTATTTTATTGCAAAGTACATAATAAAACCAGGTTCCAAACATATGACCATGTACCATCGCTAATGTATTGTCTATTTCTTCACATTGTATTGATGGCTAAGGATAAAGAGACGAAGTGTATAATACGGTAAGCATAGTATGACATCATTCATATCACAAAACAACTGAGAACAGACAAACAGGCAATTGTAACATTGTGTGGGCAAGTCCAGCACAGAACTAGATTACGGGTCAGGATCAAAGGAACATCACTCCTCTCTTTTAAACCTTGTAAGGTGCAATGATACGCTAAGACAATTGTGTATAAAATTGAAAAGAGTAATAGACATTGGCTGCAAACCATGCCCTTCTTCTTGCTGGTGTGACAATCCTTGAAGATTTCCACAACATTTGGTTCAGGTACTTTTTTGTCCTTGCGGGCTTTCCTCTGCATTTCGAACAAGTCAATATAGATCTGATAATATGGTACAGCGAAAAGAGTGAAAAAGCAGCTAATTACAAGAGCCTCAAAGTGTGCAATATAGCTACGAGATCCTGTCGTCTGTTGGAATTTCACTTTCATACGGTTGGCCTTGTTCTTTGAAAAGTTCACCTACAAGAAGATAGATTTGTGTGGCACATGCGTAAATAGGACTTCAACATGTGATCTGATCACATATATATAATGTACATGATACTTTGGATCAAACCAGTGTTTAACGAGGCCCCTCCGTTCTCCATCCGATATATTTTCCACTGGAGATGTTTGGGAAAGTTCACTATTAGCCTTGCCTTCAAAGTGAGTTTTCCACAAGTTATACCGATACAGTTGCAGAGCAGACTTGAAAACATGGGTGCAAGCTTGTCTGTTTGCATCATCTTGGCTATCCAACTTGAACCTCATCTGTTGAAAATTATGGGAGTCTCATTATCAGCAACCTAGAAAGTATGGGACAGAGCAAGACGATATTACTAGTTTCCATACATAACCATACTTACAGATAAATGGTCGAGGAAGGTGTTGAACTGGGTTTCGTCTTTGTCATTCCTATACTGAATCCATGTTGGGAGGGTACATACATGACACCTAACGGCAACCGCTGCCTCTGATACTAAGATGGCTTACTTTGTAGCATCACGTGGCCTTTTTAAACCTGCCTCAAAACGGATCTCCATTATTCCTCCTCTAGATTTGGTTAACCTATCAAGCATTATCCCTGATGTTTGTTTCCTCTTGCGCCTAGGTGCTAGTCCAACAACGAACATAGGAAGTGTTAGTGTACATCAAACTGTGAGACTACATATAAAGAAGCATGCAACTGTAACTTGACTCCAGCAACTACCTTCTTGCTGTTGAAGCTCACAAGGTTCATCTGATATTGCCAACTCTTCTTGTGTCAACAGTGCTTGGGAAGTAGTGTCAGGTGGTAAGGGAGCTTGGGAACGTGTTGCTAGCTCAGCTGACGCACGAGTAAGTCGTGCAGCTGGTAGTACTGTGGTAGGTATTGTAAGAACTAGGGCTGTCTCTGCTTGTTTGGTGGGAGCTATTTGTTTATGTTTGGCTTTTTTTGCAGATCGTGTAGCATGGGATGCCGTGTTTGTAGAATTTTCTGCTGGACTTTCACCTTCTATTGTACCATCAGTACCAGCAGAATCTGCAGGATTCATCCGCTTCTCATTCCCTGCCATTATGTGTTTCTTCCTCTTTCTCTGTGCCATGTTAAGTCAAGCCGACAAGAAAAATGAATAACAATTTAGTTCTTCAGAACAAATTGATGCGTGATGCAGACGAACTGAACTTTGATGTTAGACAACCACATGATAGGAGGATGTAATATGTATGAAAAACAGGACGGAAGAGATAACCAGAACTATGATGTGTAAACTAAGAAGAAGACATTTCACCAAATTAGAAGCAATGCAATGGAAGGTAGACACCATATGAAAGATGCTACAAATATCGCTTTGCCAAGTTAATAGTGTCTCAGCATAAATGGCGTTTAAACAAATGTGAAGCAGTACAAGAAATAAATCATATGCAAGATGCAAAAAACATCACACTACCATGTTAGAGGTCTCTCGTCATTAGTGCCATTGCATATTCACATCATTGCATATTCACAGCTTATGATGTGTAAACTAAGGAGAAGGCATTTCAACAAATTAGAAGCAACGAAAGCTAGACACCATATGAAAGATGCAACGAATATCACTCTACCAAGTTAAAACTGTCTCATCATAAGCGCCATTTCAACAAATTAGTAGTACAAGCTAGAAAAGAATGTGAGATTTAACCTATATCACACTCCGAAGTCAAACGTGTCTTATGATAAGTGATTGTTGCAGGTTATACAACAGTAGTAATTTGATGTAAGAACATGGTGTGATAGACAGATATTGTATGTTCTAAACAGGAACACGTGTCTTATTCAAGTATAATGTGTAAAGTAAGCAGATGGAATTCAACAAAATTAGAAGCAATACAAGCTAGACATCACACATAACATGCAACCACATATAACAGTGCCAAGTTAGAGGGAGCACCAGTGATGCTGCACTAGGGGAGACGTGCTCATCATAAACACAGCTTTGTTGAGTGTCTATGCATGTGTTGTCTTGCAAATCATCTTGGGGGTGTGGAGGAGTAGAAACTGTAGAGGCCCTCCGTTTGGAAGGAGCACCTTTATCCCCTGCCTTGCTAACTTCCTTCCGCTTTATTGATTTTGAATTGTCAAGTAAAACCGACAAGAAAAAGCAATAAAATTCTCTCTTCAGAACTCATTCATGCATGATACTGACAATCACTACTTTCATGTAAGGCAAACACATGATATCAGGATGGAATATGTACGAAAAACAGGACGGCATGGCATGTTCACAATTGTTTGTGTAAACTAAGCAGAAACCATTCCAGCAAATAAGAAGCAATGCAAGCTAGACACCACATGAAAGATGCAACCAATATGACTCTGCCAAGTTAAAAGCATCCCATCATAAATGGAATTTCAACAAATTAGAAGCAGCGCATGCTATAAATCATATGAAAGATGCAACTAATATCGCACTGCATATACTAAAGGTGTCTCGTCATATTGATTGATGCGGGATACAAAAAAACAATAATTTTATGTAAGGACATGCTTAATAGACAGATGTACTATGTACTAAATACAAGAAGGCATGTCACGTTAACAGGCATAATGTCACATTTATAGGAGTATAAGCTAAGCAGACTAGCACATGCAGCTTAACCAGATTGGAAGAATTACAATCTAGACACCATATGCAACATGCAACCACATATCACGCTGCCAAGTTAGAGCAAGCACCTGCGATGCTAGTGTAGGGGAAATGTTGTGATCAACTACAGAGCTACGTTCACTATCTTCATCTAGCATTTTTGTTTCTCGAGAATCATGTCGGGAGGCTGACGCTGCATTCTTTAAATGAGGAGTAGTCCCCTTGCCTGCCTGCCTCGTTGTCGGTGTCAAAACCAGCGGATCTCGGGTAGGGGATCCCGAACTGTGCGTCTAGGCGGATGGTAACAGGAGACAAGGGACACAATGTTTTTACCCAGGTTCGGGACCTCTCGATGGAGGTAAAACCCTACTCCTGCTTGATTGAAATTGATGATA
This sequence comes from Triticum dicoccoides, assembly GCF_002162155.2. Lineage (NCBI taxonomy): Eukaryota > Viridiplantae > Streptophyta > Magnoliopsida > Poales > Poaceae > Triticum > Triticum dicoccoides. The sequence goes on from NC_041389.1 coordinate 5,537,487, forward strand.
TGGGTAGTACAAGAGTGGATCTACCACGAGATCAAGGAGGCTAAACCCTAGAAGCTAGCCTATGGTATGATTGTTGTTTGTCCTATGGACTAAAACCCTCCGGTTTATATAGACACCGAAGAGAGCTAGGGTTACATAGAGTCGGTTATAATGGTAGGAGATCTACATATCTGTATTGCCAAGCTTGCCTTCCACGCCAAGGAAAGTCCCATCCGGACACGGGACGAAGTCTTCAATCTTGTATCTTCATAGTCTTGGAGTCCGGCCGATGATGATAGTTCGGCTATCCGGACACCCCCTAGTACAGGACTCCCTCAGTAGCCCCTACACCAGGCTCCAATGACGACGAGTCCGGTGCGCATATTGTCTTCGGCATTGCAAGGCAGGTTCCTCCTCCGAATAATTCATAGAAGATTGTGAACGCCAGGATAGAGTCCGGCTCTGTAAAATAAATTCCACATACCACCGTAGAGATAATAATATTTACACAAGTTCAATCTACTGACGTATTTTGTGGCGTGACGTCACACCACTACCAAGCCTTTACTTGAATCTTTTTATTATACCACCTTAGCGCGTTTAGCGAAGCGGTTTCCTTGGCACGTCTTGTCAAAGCAGAGATCGTGTTCCCCTTATTCCAGGATTCCCATCAATACGGACGTGGGTAACCTAACCGCGCCATTGATTGCGGCGCTTGGGAGATAAGCGAGTTTTACCAGGCTAGTAGGGACGCATAGCTTCATCCGCCCATATATAAGGGGATAAGGATCCACCTCCTTTACCTATGCCTTCTTCCTCCTTTGCTTATCCATCTCCGCGCACTCGAGCTCCAGCGCCCAAGTCCGCACATCTCACCTAGACCCTTTCCAGCCATGTCCGGAGCGGGAGGCAAGTGGATGGCCTCCTCCGTTATGGAGGGGCACATCGAGAAGCTGCGTAGCGCCGGATACCTGTCCAGCGACATCGTGCACCGGCTGCCCGATGAGGGGCAGCTCATCCCCACCCCCAGGCCCCATGAGAGGGGCATATTCCTTCCCCACTTCCTCCTGGACTGGGCTTCCCACTCCACCCCTTTGTCCGGGGGCTCATGAACTACTACGGCCTGGATTTCCACGATTTGGCCCCAAATTTCATCCTCAATATCTCGGCATTTATCGTCGTGTGCGAGGCCTTCCTCTGCATCCAGCCCCACTTCGGCTTGTGGCTAAAGACCTTCAATGTCAAGCCGAAGGTTGTGAAGGGCAGCCAAGCGGAGTGCGAGGCGCCATGGTGGGAAAAATGCCCAACGTCATTTGGCTCGAGGGTGCCTTCGTGGAATCCATCAATGGGTGGCAATCGGGGTGGTTGTACATCACCGAGCCGCGTGACCCTAAATGGGCAGCGACCGCCGAATTCAGATCTGGCATCCCCATGCAACTAACCTCCTGGAAAGAGAAGGGCTTGCTATGGGGTAGTTCGGAAGAGCTGACCGGACTCCAGTCCTGTCTCCAGACCCTGGTGAACAAGAAGCTCAAGCTTGTCAATGTGATCCAGGTCATGCTCGTCTGCCGGATTCTCCCCTGCCAGCAACGGGACTTTAATTTTGGGAGTTTGATCCGGCACAGCACCGGACTTGAGCGGGCTCTTCGATACTACGTACGAAGCTGCCTGGAGGGTGCTGTTCAAGGGCGCCGAAGCTCCCGCATCCGCTACCGAAGATCGCGGATTCAGCACGCAGCGTCCGGCTGGCGAGGTAAGTTACGTTATCCTTTATGGGACACTTGCTTTTCATAGTTTGACTCTATGCGGGATCTAAACTCCCAATGCCTTTAACAGGACTGGCAGAAGACGTCCGGACAGGTTAACTATCCGGCTCCCCTTCCAGAAGACCCAGCGGACACCTGTTTGACGGGGCTGCTGGTCCCGGCACTTTACGTGGTGCCGGAGAAGAAGGCCAAGAAGAAGGCCACGGGAACCCGAAGGAGTTCCCGGCGTCAGGTGGTATTGGACTCATCGCCCAATGACTCCAAGGCGGACTCCTCCCCTGAGGATGAGGAGGAGAAGAAAGAGGCCTCTCCCCCAGCGGGGGGAGAGAAGAAGAGGAAGGCCTCCCCAACAAGGGAGGCCGAAGGGTCCAAGAAGGGAAGGACCCTTCCCCCGGACTGCTCCGCCACCGTCGGCGACGGCGACGAGGAGTGGCCCTCAAGGGCCAAGCCCCTGGCAAGATCGTAAGTATCCGGACTCCTGGATGATTTATAATTTTTCTTTTCGCCACGCGGTGTCTTTCTAATGCCGCATACAACCTGTAGTCCGGCCAAGGATGATCTTCCCGCTTCGTCGAGCGGGTCCTTGGGCACGTCGGGTATGGATTCTCTTCCGACCGCCTCAACCCCCCGTGACGCTGACGACGCCGAGGTGGGGTCCCGGGAAGGGACCCGCTAGGAGGAGGAGGCCCCGGAGGTGCCGCAAGACAACCTCCCGGACTCTGCACCCGACTCCGCACCGGAACCTGAAGTGGTTCCGGAGTCCGGCGAGCGGCTCCTTCGTAAGAAGGGCAAGACTGTGACGCAGGCGGCCTCCGTCCAACCGGAGGCGCCGGATAACTTGCTAGAGGCACTCAACGGCGCTTCCATCGAAGAAGAACACCGCACTGTCATGAGTGCGGTGATTCAGAAGGTTCAGCTCGCCAAGAGCGGGCTGACCGAAGCCTGCAGCAGCCTTCTAACAGGCTTTGAGGTAAGAATTTTAAGATATGTAATATAATACCGCATATACAGTAGGCCCTGATGCTCGGTTTGGTGTTCGGAAACAAAAGCCGGACTGAGGATCTAAAAGATATACGCAGGAGTCTGAAAAAATATGTCAATATGGGATTGCAGGCTGCGCTGCTGACCTCTACCGCACTGACTGCGGAGGTCAATACCTTGAAGCAGAGCCTCGGGCGGTCCGAGAGCGAGCTCAGCCGTGCCAAGAAGCAGCTCGAGGACAAGGAAGGTGAGTAACACCGTATTAAATTTGTACCTTACAGAAAAGGATTTGCTTGCAAGAGAAATAACAAGGATAACATGGGTACTCCAGGGGCCACGAACGAGGTGGCGACCCTGACAGAGGCGGTGTCCGCGGCCGAATGCAATGCGGCTGCGGAGCGAGCCGATCGAGAGAAGCAGGAGGCGCGGGTGGCGGCGGTACAGCAAGAGCTCCAGGCTCTCATGGAAAAGCATGAGAGTTTGGAGCGTGACTCGAAGACTCGAGAGTCCGAGCTTGCGTCGGCTCTTGAGAGTGCCAAAGCCGCTAAGGCCGAAGCCCACAAGGCCCTCCGAGAAATCGAGGATTTGAATAAAATAGCAGCGGGTAAGGCATTTTTCATGCAAAGCAAGCATGTGAATGTGAATTACCTATTACTTACCCGAATTCGGAGCTCTCCAGGAGCGTTTGCAGACCTGTCCCGCAGTGTGTCCGATGCTGCCGCTTTCTACCAGGCCGAGGAGGGGAGCTCGACGGAGAAGGTCTTCTGGTCTCAGTATGCTGAGGCCGGACATCCGGTGCCCCTTAGCGACCAGCTGAAGCAGCTGGTCGAGCTCCACAAGGTGGCCGAACAGGTCATGAAGGGCCTCATAGTTCGGCTGTGGCCCAAGGAGGCCATGCCTGGGAGCTACTTCGGCCTGGTGCGGCGGCTGGTGGATGGGTGTCCCTGGGTTGAAGTCATCAAGCACTCCGCCTGCATTGAAGGTGCCCGTCGGGCCCTTGCCCATGCAAAGGTGCACTGGGGCAGGATGGACGCTAAGAAGCTTGTGACGGACGCGCCACCAACGGGCAAGGAGTATCGCACGCCCGAAATGTACTATAAGAGTGTCCTGAAGGGTGCCCGCATGATTGCGGGTGAGTGCTCCAAAGATGTAATATTTGAGTAGACTCGCATTTTGTTATCCTGTGCGCTGAAAACTTTGTTCATATGCGCTAAGCAACGCTTGTTAATTTAAAATATTACCTTCTGTGCGGCCGTTTATCAATCTGAGAGATGGCAAGTCGTCGGCTTCAGCTCCCATGCCACTAGTGCTGGGGTGTTCGGGATAAACTTGAGGGCTCTTGTTCCGATGTTTGGGTCCATCTAGGGAGGCGCGCAACACAATGAACGAGGCAACAGGACTTATAATGCTCAAACACTCTCACTTAGCCATAGAATTCTATAATTTTAAATTTCGGCGAAGCCCCTAGTGTTTGGAAGACCGAGTTCGGGGCGCTATCCACGCCTGGGCCGGACAAAGCCGGTTCCTCGCTCTAAGCGCCATAAGTGTTTAGGGACTCGAAAAAACCTCTCGAACAGCGACCAGCTCTTGCCGTATCATGACGGTCAGTTTTAGCTTTCTCCACTGAGGCGCTCGCCCAGCTCAACCGGGGCGCAATCGCAGTGGTTCTCCCAGTGCTACCTTAGCCGATACAACGGAACGTAAGGCACCACAACATGGGAGCCGGGCAAACCCAACTATTGACCCAAGACATGATTCGGAGCCGATGCATATAATGCTATAAGTTCGGGGTGCCACACTTGTGAAAGTGTTCAGACTTATCACACCATAATGTGGGGAACTTAAGCCCCTGGTGTATTTAGCCGTACCAAAGTGTACGGATGCAACATGTCATAAATGAACATATGTATAAGAACGAAATGCAATTATAAGCAAAAAGCGATGCATTGTTTATTCAAGAAATACTGCCATGAATGCAGGACGATACAAATAGTGCGGTAAGCAAGGGATGGGACTATTAAACATGCCCCCCTCCAGGGGTAGGCTGCGGAATGGTGTATAAAACAGATTTAATGCTCGTAATGGAGACCACCTGAGTGCTTGTCGTAGCCTTTCTCCTTCCCTGGCTGTTGCATCGTGAGTTCGGCAGGTCTACTGCTGGACAGGGCCTGTAGTAAATGGAGTCCTGTGGATAAGAAAACAAAAAAAAGAATGACACACTTGGGAGCCCCTGGTGTGGTTGAGCCGCACTCTGGGCCTGTCGTGGTCATGCCCCTCCCCCTATGCCCATGGTATCTCCAGAGCGTAATGATGTATGCGAAGGACCAGTCTTGCAATTTTGCAAGGGCAGGGGTTGGGGCCGCATTGCTACGCGTGCTCAGAATGTGCCAGGTGGTCTTGTTGTAGGTTACTCTGGGCGCGTTTGTCCGTGTACGGTCGCTTAACGGCCGGACTCGAAAATTGCCTTAAGAGGCTGCTCTGTACTTCTGCCGCGAGAGCCGCTATGTGTTCCTCCGTTCGGAGGGAGTGTTCAGTGTTTCCATTGACTGTAATGACTCCTCGAGGGCCTGGCATCTTTAGCTTGAGGTATGCGTAGTGTGGCACCGCGTTGAACTTTGCGAACGCGGTTTGTCAGAGCAGAGCATGATAGCCACTGCGGAACGGGACTATATCGAAGATTAACTCCTCACTTCGGAAGTTATCCGGGGATCCAAAGACCACTTCCAGTGTAACTGAGCCTGTACAATTGGCCTCTACACCTGGTATGACGCCTTTGAAGGTCGTCTTTGTGGGTTTAATCCTTGAGGGGTGTATGCCCATCTTGCGCACTGTATCCTGATAAAGCAGGTTCAGGCTGCTGCCGCCGTCCATCAGGACTGTAGTGAGGTGAAATCCATCGACGATTGGGTCTAAAACCAATGCGGCGAATCCGCCATGGCGGATACTGGTGGGGTGGTCCCTTCGATCAAAAGTGATCGGGCAGGAGGACCATAGGTGCCGGGCAAGCCACTCGTCGCGGATGTTATGTTTGAAGGCTGCGGGGGCCTCTGCATCCGGACAGTTGATGATTTGATTTTTCTTTGTTAAGAACCATGTCCAGAACTGTCTGGCCGATTCGTCTGGCTGCTGAATTATGTGTCTTAGGTCATGGGTGTCTGGTGGTCGCACATATGTGCCCTGGAAGTTGTCAAGGAATGCGGCTTCAAGGTCTTCCCAACACCCAATTGATTCTGCTGGTAAGCTGTTAAGGCAATGCCGAGCTGGTCCTTTAAGCTTGAGTGGGAGATATTTGATGGCGTGAAGATCGTCACCGCGGGCCATGTGGATATGAAGGAGATAGTCTTTGATCCAAACCGCGGGGTCTGTTGTGCCATCGTAGAATTCAATGTTCACGGGTTTAAACCCTTCGGGGATTTGATGATCCATTACTTCATCTGTGAAGCATAGTGGGTGTGTGGCGCCTCTATATTGGGCTATATCACGATGTAGCTCCAGCGAGCTTTGTCTACTGTGTTCGGCCCGGCCGGGGTTGCTATATCCGGTGCGACGGTCGTTGTCACGCATCATGGGGCGCCCACGCGATCCGTAGATCGATCTTGATTGTCTTGCCTTATCCTCCAATATGTCTCGCAAGTCTGGCGCATTCCCCCGTGGCTTCGTACTTTTCAAGCGGTGCCGTGGTACGGTTCTGGTGGAGGGCCTAGAGGCCTCTCTGTCGCGGCCATGAGGTGGTCGGTCAGACGTATTGTGCGCTGGTGATGCAGGTTTATATGCCTCCTCCTCTAATCGGGGGAGCAACTTGTGTTTGGAGTAGCTTTTGGAGGGGCGTTCGAGTTCATACTCTTCGGCCGCAAGGACTTCAGTCCATCTGTCGGCTAGCAGGTCTTGATCAGCTCTAAGCTGTTGCTGCTTTTTCTTTAGGCTGTTCGCTGTGGCCATTAGCCTGCGTTTGAAACGCTCTTGTCCGACGGGATCCTTGGGCATGACGAATTCGTCGTTGTTGAGGCTTGCTTCGTCTCCGGAGGGAGGCATGTAATTATCATCCTCTACCTCTTCGTCTGCCGTTCTCTCATGAGGGCTAGCTTCTCCGTCCTCCTGTGCTGAATCTTGCTGGAGGGGGTTGTCTTCGGCACTTTCTGGGGTGTTATTATCTCCGGTGCCGGAATCTCCATTCTTGCTGTGGCGGGATTTAGAGCGGCGCCGCTGACGCCGGCGCTTGGGGTGTTTCTTGGAGGAGTCTTCCTCCGCTGCTTCCTCGCTATTCCCATCCTTTGGGATGTCCACCATGTATATGCCATATGACGAGGTGGTCTTCCAGTGCCCCGTAGGCGCTGGTTCTTGGTTGTCTCCGGCATCGTCGTCCATACCGTCGATGTCTTTGGAGTCGTAGTCTAGCAAGTTGGTTAGATCACCGACAGGGGCTACAAAGTGGGTGGTGGGTGGGCTTTGAATTTCTTCGTCGTCCGCATCCCAACCATCCTAGCCGCAGTTTGGCCAGGGCTCTCCTGATAATGAGAGATACTTTAGCGAATTCAAGATGTCGCCAAAAGGTGAGTGTTGAAAGATGTCCACAGCGGTGAACTCCATGATCGGCGCCCAATCGGATTCAATTGGAGGGGGTGCGGGAGGTTCGGAGTCTGGCGAGGAGTCCGGCACCTCGGAGTCACGAGCTTCACAATGGACGAGGTCAGTATTCGGCTCCATCGCCGCAGAGGTAGCAGCCCCCGAGGCGGTGTCTAGCCACCCATCCTCGATCTGCGCAGCCGGCTCTGAGTCAAGGGTCAGAGCGGACTCGTGTGCGGCCTCCAGCGCACTGTCTGGCAGCAGAGCTAAATCATGCCTATCGTGACAGTGCGGCGCGCTCGGCTGTGGCTCGAATCCGTCGAAGATCAAGTCTCCGCGGATGTCAGCCGTGAAGTTCAGGCTTCCAAATCTGACCTGATGGCCAGGGGCGTAGCTTTCAATCTGCTCCAGATGGCCAAGCGAATTGGCCCGCAGTGCAAAGCCGCTGAATACAAAGATCTGTCCGGGGAGAAAAGTCTCACCCTGGACAGCGTTGTGGCCGATGATCGAAGGAGCCATCAAGCCTATCGGTGACGACACAGAGGGACTCTCAATGAAACCACCAATGTCGGTGTCAAAACCGGTGGATCTCGAGTAGGGGGTCCCGAACTGTGCGTCTAGGCGGATGGTAACAGGACACAAGGGACACGATGTTTTTACCCAGGTTCGGGCCCTCTCGATGGAGGTAAAACCCTACTCCTGCTTGATTGATATTGATGATATGGGTAGTACAAGAGTGGATCTACCACGAGATCAAGGAGGCTAAACCCCAGAAGCTAGCCTATGGTATGATTGTTGTTCGTCCTATGGACTAAAACCCTCCGGTTTATATAGACACCGGAGAGGGCTAGGGTTACACAGAGTCGGTTACAGTAGTAGGAGATCTACATGTCCGTATTGCCAAGCTTGCCTTCCACGCCAAGGAAAGTCCCATCCGGACACGGGACGAAGTCTTCAATCTTGTATCTTCATAGTCTTGGAGTCAGGCCAATGATGATAGTTCGGCTATCCGGACACCCCTTGTCCAGGACTCCCTCACTCATCATAAGTGATTGATGAGGGATACACAAGAACGTTAGTTTGATGTAAGAACATGGTTAATACACAGATGTACTGGTATGTACCAAAAACAGAAAGGCATGTCATGTTCAAAGGTATAATGTGTAAGCTAAGCAGATGCAATTTAAGCAAATTGGAAGCAATACAAGCTAGACATCCGGCTGGAGTGGTGAACATGATCATCTAGGACCTGAGAGCCTGGTGGGAGGCGGGCTGCTTCACCACCATCGCGGCTTTTTAGTTGTCTTCGAGGCGATGCCTGTGTTTGCTGGGCTTGTCACTGGCTCGGCCAGTGCCCTGACTAGCTATTTGTCTTCTGGTGCTCACGGGATGGTGGTTCATGTAAAAAATATCTTTCCTTATCTTAATAAAGACCGACTTCAGCCTTTCGAATACAAACTAGACACGATATGGAACATGCAACCACATATGACACTTCAAAGTTAAAGCAAGCACCTGGGATGGTGGTTCATTGCGAGCGAGGTCATCAACTCCAGAGCAACGTTTACCATCTCCATCTGCTGGCACTGCATCCTTTAAAGCGCTGTAACGTGACGTGCCTAGCTGCGTAGAAAGCTGGCACGACTTGTCTCTTTTCTTTTTTGCTTTGATTTCGGCAGACTCTGAAATACCCTTGCATAAAAACACAATAGTGAGAGTATGGGTGAAGTGTGTGCAAAACTAGTGCAATGTAAAAGTAGCAGATAGCAGGTGGCTGAAAAATAAATGACAGGAGACATATGATAGCTCTACAACATTGCATGGCAAACAAAATTAGATTCTACTCCGTATGATTTTGTAATATATGAGCACAGGAAATGCAGGTACTCCTCCAGCACACCACCACATGTGGTCATATCTAAGATAACAGTCGACTGAAAATAAATAGGTCAGTCGATTTTTTTAATGAACTGTCTGATCTATTAGGAACGGGCAGATGGCCTTCGTCTACCTCCCGCCAGTCACTGTTGATGATCTTTCTCGAACCGCCAACGACCAGCAGCCCAGACCCTTGCCTCCGCCGCCCCGCCCTCCCATCGACCTCACACCACCGCCGTGCTTGGCAGCACCCCCAAGCCATCCCTTTAATCCCGGCCGACCTCTAGATCGGGCGCCAGTAGCTCTAGGCCGCACACGCCCCTAAGATAAACTCCAAGGCGCTGCTTGCCCGGCGTAATAGACACACTAGCGCCTGTTACATCGGGGAATGCTTCCATTAATTGGGAATCAACTGGCCAAAAATTGAAATTCAGGGGGGGCGATGGACCTCTAGCTAAGGTGAAATAGTATATGAGGAGAAACCTTGTGCATCGTGAGTTATTAGGAACATCTAGTATCAAGAAGAAGCGGTCAACTAGTGTCTTCTGTGGGATGAATACCGTGCAAGCAGAGACGTAAGATTTGCACGAATAAGGGAAGAGGAGTACCTTCTTCGGTTGCCGGTGTGGTCACCTCCACATGTCGTTCCAATCTTCTTCTTTTTACCGGGTAAACCGATGTTCTAGAGGGTGCAGGCTTGGTCGAATCCATGGCCAAATTGTTGACTGTGTTGCCGTGGCCGTATATCGGCGGAGGGGAAGCAGATCCGAGGCGGCGAAGGATGGCGTAGCAGGAACAGCTCCGGCGGTGGAGGGTGGCGAAGTTGGAGCGGCAGCGGTGAGGCGCAGGACAGCATGGTTGAACTGTCTCGGGTACGGATGGCTCGGCCTCGGCTTCAACTACTAGCCGTGGAGGGCGTTGCGGTTGAGGTTGCGGTGGACGATGACGTCGGGGTATCGACTCCGCGTGATGGAGGAGGGCGGCGGTTGATGGGTGCGATGGGGTGGCAGACGGAGGACGCCGGGGTTTCGCGGCTGGTGGAGAGGTAGTTTTGGCGCCCACGGAGTACGAATGGGGAATCGGACGGGTGGGGGGGACCATGTTTCGGTCGGGGACGCGCTTGTTTTTGGCTTTTTTGAACAGAATATGGGACACTCTTGTTTGAAATTTGGGGAAAGTACAAACTTTGCCCCCCTCTTAAATTTTGGACCTACTGCGGGTCGGGGGTAGGATGGTAATCCCAGGTGTCCCAAATAGTGGGCAGGAGCGATTTCGGCCGCGCGCATGTGTGCTTAGGCGGCCATTGTGTATGAATGTTTTTCGGAGGCGGTTGCGTGGCGTCTAGATGAAGCTACAAACCTACCCTGGTTTAGACCTTTGGACGTCGGGCCGGTAGGTTTCACGGGTCGGAGTTATTAGAAAAGTAATTTCCTTGTACTACCAAACATTGGTCTCACGCGGTTTCGGGTGAGTAGAGGCTCTTTTGGCGATTTGTTCGAAATTTTGAAACACAAGCATTCACGTTTAGAGTACTCTTGAACTATGAGGATTGACCTAAATAGACAACGCTATATTTGACCTTGTATGTTTGGAAACCTCATTAAATTATCCGCTTCCTTTTGAAATTTTGACACTTGAAAATCCTATAACTACGATTATTTTGGAATGGAGGAGCTAAATTTGAATCTATTTTGTACACGACTACATATGCTATTATGTACAAAATCAGAGCAAAGATTGGTACCCCCATAGTTTAGGTATGGTTTACGAATGCCATGATATCAAATTCAAATAATTGAATGGACTTCATGTTGAATTCGATTTTTTTAAACCACCTTAGGTTGAATTCAAATGTATGCTAGTTCATAGGTAGCTATTTATAAATGTCCATTGTGTAACTTTCGTATGTATAATGTGCTTTACACACACAACATGAACTATACTCACGTGTATATTCGATTGCTAAAGCGATGCATTGTCTGGAGTTCAAAATACAACTATGTGGATCAATTGTGTCGAATAATAACATAGACATGCTCAAATTCGATAGAATCTAGATGTCTGATGGATCAATGACCGCTCCTTAAGCGAATTGCAAATATCATGATCCCATCCTAGTATTTGGATACAATTTATATATTTAATCAATGTGTAGAGCAGTCTTTTACGTGTAGTTTCACTCTCCATCAGTGGTCTCTCACACATGCTCACACACTCTCTCCCGAGGTGTCTTTCTCGCACACATGCTCTAGATATAACCCTCGCTCCCTCTCGTAACCATTTACAACTGTTTTCACTAACCTTTATCACAAGCACTCTTCCTCTCGCAAACATACACACGCACAATCCTCATCGACCCTTTCTATATACATGGACCTGCCTACGTGTCTCATGTACGCACATTATCTTTACGCTTGTCTCTCACGCATTATCTCACACCTCTCTTCCTAATCGACGAGTATGATTCTAGCAGAGCATTCTGTAGGATGCCCCTTAAAGTTAGGTTGGATGAATAGTAATATCAGAGATAAAGGGGTTACCTTAGTCCGAGAACCTAGGGTTACAAATCCTAGCCGACTTTGTCAGTGGACACAAAGTCCTTCACAATTCTGCTATCTTTGTCTTGTACGACTAGTCATCCATGGGTCTTCCTAAATTTGTCATGGGCCGACCAATGTGGCGCAGGACGGAACCGAATGAAGGGCCTCACCTCGACCCACTGGACCTCACGCGGTGACACACCCTCTGCCCCCACGTCTCATTATCTTATCACACCCACACATACCAACACAAACACCACACACAGAGAAAATTTCTCCTGGTGCCTCTATTCCCTCCCCCCTTGCATATACACACTCAAGGGAATGGAATCTCTTGTCGTGACATCATATTCGTCTCTCTCTCTCTCTCTAGACCACTCTCATTTCTCATGCTATCTCTCCCACGCCCCCCCCCATCGGCCCCTCTATGCATGCCTCTCTCGAATACGTAATACACACACATACCTCTCTAGGCCCCGCCAAATGCATCAACTACACATTCACACATGTTACATCACGTACCCCATTGATCTAAAAAGCCCTCTCTTCACGTTTATTTCGCATACAACATTCCTTTTGAATAAAGTGTGGCCAAAAAATTATTTTAGAGTTTCTACATATATACAACATTGCAAAGTTATATGGAGGAGTACGAACGCTAATTTGCATTGCTTGGTGCCCACAATGATATTTATCCCGCACTGTGAATTTGTATATTTTTATACTATATACAAAGTTAGTCATAATAAAGAGAAACGAAGAGCATCTTTCTCTCCATCGCATACCCCCCTGTACGCCCCTTTCACATATGCACACAAAACTATCTCCAGGTCCTCTAAAAGTAAGCCCCTAGAAAATTCACGCGTGTTTCATCTTTCTCTCGCGTTATATGCAATGACGATCATTGTATTTGAAGCGAAAGCACGATACATACATTGGACTTCATAATCCACTCATTACGGTCACCGTTTACGTTTTGGTGGTTATTACACAGTCACGGGCTCACCGTACAACTTTGTATTTGCTCATGACATGACTAGTTGACCAGTTAAACGCTCCACATGGCACCTCTAGTGTTGCATCACATTAACTCACTACCATCGTGCCCAGCTGTCGACTTGTATCTACTCTACATCTACACTATTATAAAATACATAAAATACACTCTTATAAAAAACAGAGTTGGTGATGATGGTGTGCCTGCCATCCTGCAATATAGGCCGTCCGATTTATATCTGACGGATAGGAAAGAAACTATGGCAATTTTGCAAAAAGGTACCCACACGCCTCTCCACATTTGCAAATAAGGCCTTCCCTCGTTCATCCTTTTTTCTCACAAGATAAACAAGTCATACAAATGCATCTTCATGTTACGTGCAACGCACGGGCATCTTGCTAGTAAGAATGAAAACAAACTACAAAAAAATATTTTGACGGTGGTTCGAAGTCATGACCGTGGGCATAGCAGACAAGGTGGCTTTGTATTGGTATGCTGAGCCGTCTGTTTTAACACACAGGACCTGGCGTGGTGATTATACACACATGCACGCATGCACACGAACTCCATCCACGCAACACTCACACAAACACATGCACCCACGCACGCACACAACACTCAGACGTACACACGCAGCCACGCACGCATGCAACACTCACACGCACACACGCATGCATGCATGCACACACCAATACACCACACGACCAACACACACTCTCACGCTCAAGTGCTCAACCTAGACGTGCATGCGCACACATCAGGCCTTGGCAGACACATACACAACCAGGTGATTCCCGCGCATGAGTTGGAGCCTTGTCGCGCCTGCATAAATTTGTGTTTATCTGACCTTTTCCCTATTCGAACTAACAGGTGGGACCCACAAGGAACGTGGTCAATTTAACTAGTGAACATGGCGCCACGCAGACTATTTGGCCGGTCAACAGAGTGCAATCCGATGCTGAACTGTGAGCAAGTGACCGGATAATCACCGCAAAATGTATATAGTGACCGTAATCAGCTCATTCTGAAGTTCGGTGACCGTATTACGCTTTTCTCTCTGTAGGCCCTCCAAAACTACATCTCTACACGTTCTCGCATGTTACATCTAACAACTATGCAATACAACACTACTACTACACTCTAACACAATAAATCATATGTGTTTTTAGTTTTACTAGATATCATATTGTTACTTATAATTATTCAGTTTGCATACATTAAAATTGCCATTGAAATGTATGGCCAGTATCATCTACCGCGCGGGAAAAATCCCGCCCTTTCCTGTTTAATCGGGTTTGTATCGATGGATCGTGCGAAACAGCAAAACTATAGTACTATACAGTATAAGTGACAGTTCACTGGGCCGTCGTGTCGTCTACTCCTCCGTCGTAAGAGTGGAGCGCTCGCTTTCATAAATCTTCTAGTCCCGTTCGCCGACATGTGGGAGATCAAGCTACCGGGTCCACGTGCCTTACCGGAATACAGTGCAGAGCAGCTGGGGTGAAGCACCCCAGTCATGGCGCTAGCGTAGTAATGAGCAATGAGGCGTCAAATCACAAAGCTACACCTTTCCCGCAGTTAAGTTGGAGGGACGAAGTAATAATGCTAAAAAAATAAGTTGCAGGGACGAAGCAACCATCATTTCACTCGTTCTGAATCCGCTTTTCCTCATCTTCTTCAACTTAACCACGTGTTCCTTCTGCCGTTGTTCTGCCTCATGCGGGACGCGGATCAGCTTGGTAAACCACTGACACGTGGGACCGCATGTTAGCAAACCGCCAGGACAACGTCCTCCGAAAATAAGAAACATCCCCCGCCATCCGCGCGGCAAAATCACCTCCTTTTTACTAATCTTTGATTCTATAATTTTTTAGATCAATATAATTAAGATTTGTATAGATAGCACATAGGAGCAAAATCAAGTGGTACGGTTAAGGGCATCCACAATGTGTAGCCAAATGTGAAAATAGCTTTTGGCATCGTGGGAACCATTGTGCACGGTGTTGCCAAAGCCAAAAATATGGAACCGAAGCTCCCTGATTGATTAATTGAAGGAATAGAAAAATGAAACGTCTCTCCTCTTTCTCCCATGCTTGGACGCATGTAGTACAGTATAGAGCACAGAGTCTACTCCCCTGTCCCTTCTATCATAAATCACAAAGCAGTGAGGCGTCAAATCACAAAGCACGGACGAAGCAACCATCATTTCACTCTTCGCTGACTCCGCTTCTCCATCGCCTTCTTCGAGAAACCATCTCACCGCACTAGTACTCCTAGTAGTAGTACTAGTAAAGGACTTCCTGGATGCAAATAAGGCGGTTGTCTCGGCTTACAGGCGGCACTTGCGAACGACTTACCGTGTTCTCCCTCAATAGTGTTCTCCGTCGAACGCACTTCGCCAAAAAAAAAATTCGTCGGCGTCACCGCAATGGGCAAGGAATTCAAATATAGTTACTACCTCCATTTTTTGTACACAAGGCCGGTATATCAAAATTACAATTTGCAAAGGGCCACTAACACTAATCGAGGTAAAATGGATGGGGTTAGCAACCAAGGACATTAATATCCCCTGCATGCATGCGGAAGTGAGAAGATTCGTTTGCATGGCGCAGCATTAATCAAGCGATGAGGAGTGAGATGGTTAGCTCTTTGGTCTTTCGAGAAAAAAATACGCATTAATTGACACGTGAAATGAGGATTTGTATCAATTAAATCCCGCGAAGGAAAACCCCGCCTTTCTTTTTTAAATTAGTACTCCTAGTACGTACGTACTTATCCTGTTTGGGTCTAGGCCTTGCATTGCCAAACTTCGCCACACATTTTACCCAAGCTTGCCTAAAGTTTACAAAATGAGAAGGAGGTACACTTGTGCACGGTTGTCGCGGTCGCACCGCACCCTGCATTTTGTAACATATCATTTGCATTATTAAAGCATGAAAATTTGGACCAACAAAAACTTTTGCATTATTTGGCTTTTATTTGGAGTTGGTTTTCTCTCTGTGATTTTTTGAAGTGCTCTTTAAAGTCAACACAACTCCACCTTATATACTTCATCTCCTTGCCCCAAACTTATGCCCAATGATCATGCCATGTGTATAGTGCAATATAATATTTTCATACAAAAATAATTTGGCTAAATAGTATTTTCAAAAATTAGTTTTAGAAAACCCCCTAAATTGAGGTTTGCACTACAAGTACTTGATTTGGGGTATGAAAAATATTTCAAAGAGTATATTTGAGACCTATTATATATAGGACTCCCATAAACCACAAAAATATAATTTTAAAAGTATTTTTTCTATTTTATTTAAAAGCTTTTTCTTAAGGCCAGAAATGGTCTTTAATAGGGAAAATTTATTTTATTGTTTCAAAAATATTTGACAAAAATCAGGGAAACTCAGTGGACATATATTTCCCATATATAAGAGATTCAACACATGGTCATGTTCAAAATATTGGTCAAATCTCCCAAAACTATTTCTGCCCATTTCAAGGATTTGAAATATTTCTACAGGAAATATTTTCATAAAAATCCAAGGAAAATCCAGCAAGTCACAAATGCATATTGTGATCACCTTGCAAAGCCTCATGTCAATTAAAGTCATCTTCGTTCACCAAAATGCCCCAAAACCATCTCTGACCAGAATCAAATTTGAACAACTTTGTACTACCAACTTTCTCTCCTTGACCCCAACTTTTGTGAGCATGTTCACATGACCAAACGAGGACACTACACCAAGTGGTTCATCAAGGGGAAGTGATTTTCTCAACTAGATCTACACAAGTTCATTTCTGCAAATTTCTAGGGTTTACAAAAGTTGCATTGGCAACTTTGCCCAAACAAGCTCCAAATTGGTGGAAGGCCCTAATTATATGTGTCATTTCACCCTGTGGAGTCTCATGGCAATTGGAAATCATCTGCTGGCCCAAACCATTATCAAACACCTTCTGCCACTTTTCAAAAATCACCATTTTGAGCACTAACACTATTCTCCTTGAGTCCAGCTTTTTACCACAGCTCCTCCTAGTCCTATCCTACCTCCAGTAACCCTCCCCTGGCCATTTCTCAATTATAGAGGGGTAAAATGCCCCCATTTACCTCCTTGGACAGCCCCTCTCTCCCTCTTCTTCTACCTGTCTCTTCTCCTACTGGCCACCCAGGGTATCCAAGGCCATCTCCTACTTCTTTACTCCCCATAGAGCTACCAGACACCTTTGGCCGTGCCCACATTGCATAGAAAATGGCCATGCCGGCCATTTGGGCGCTCTGGAGCGCGCTACGGTGTGCTCCCGCACTGTAGCCACCCCCTGGCAACCACCTCCGGCCACCTCGGGCCTCCCCAGCATGCCCGACGATGCTCCTCGACGTCCACAACACGCCACAGCCTGGTCCCCTCCTCCTTCTCCCTCCTGCTGCCCCTTCTCGCACGCGCACCGGCTGCCCGAGAGCTCCAATGAGCGGCCTCACACGCGCTGCATCTCTGGCCTTACCCCGCTCTCTCCCTTAGCTCCCCTCGGTGTAGTCCACGCCCAGCAACACCGCAGACAAGGCGCCAGCTCCTCCCGAGCCCTGTGGCGACGAGCAGGAGCCCACCGGTGAACGGGTCCACGACACCCCGCCATTCACCTATTTAAGGGCCTCCCCAAGCCCTACTCTCCACACCCCTCACTCTCTCACTCCCCTAATCACCCCCTACACCACTCACCCCTCTCCAAATGAGCCCGAGCTCGAGATCGAACTCGAGCTCCGCCGCATCGGGTCGCCGTCGATCTCAGGGTACAGGCCCTCTCCGCCGCTCCTCTTCCTCGATCTGGAACCACCGCGGCTCACTGATCATTTCCCCTTTCTCCCCGCTTCTTTTGCAGCCGGAAACGGCCGGAACCGACGAAGCCCGAAGCTCCTCCACCGCGAGGCCTCATCGCCGGCGTACCAGGCCACCCCGGCGACCGCAACCACCTCCACCTGAACGGCGACTCTGTGCTGAGTCCAGCCCTACCCTCCTCTCACCTCGCCGTGCCCTGCATCGTCGCCGGTGAGCCCGCCGGCCCTCTGTCGCAGGGTTAGGGATGACAGGCGGGCCCCGCCTGTCAGCCTCTCCCCCTCCATCGCCCCTCTCTCTCTCGCTGACGCCTGGGCCCCGCCCGTCAGGTTTAAACCTAGTGCGCACGTGTGCACCAGTGCGCTGGGCCGCCTCTCTAGGTGGGCCTGCTGCGCTGCGACTGTTCTGGCCCAGCAGGCACAGTGCTCCTTTTCCTTTTTCTTTTCTGTCGAACTTGCAAAAATTCCACAGGATTAAATATTCGTCCAAATGCAATAATTCCAACTCCCATATTTTTCTAAAAATCCCACCTATTTAATGGTATAACTTTCATTCATGACCAACCAACTTTTATGTACTATTCATATTCAAATTCAAATTTGAATATATTTAAACCCCTTTGAAAATCCATTTCTTCTATTCTGCTACTCCAAATCCAAAACTAGGAATTTTCCCCTTCTTAGTTTTCACCCTAGTATTTAACAAAAATGAGTTGAAATTTTTTTGAGCACTTTGGTTTTCAGTTTTATTATTGCCTTATTTTTCTCTTTATTATTTTGCGATGATAGATTGCGTTGCTGACGAAGGAGTTGGACCAGAAGACTTTGAAGACCCAGAAGACTTTGTTGAGCCAGACAAGCAGCCCTTTGGCCATGTCTATGAAACCCTTTTTATGCATGTCATATAGCACTTTTATTGCTTGCATCGGAGACATGATACTGTGGTGAACACATGGGGTGGTTTGCCACTGTTACTTCCTCGTTGATACTTGCATTGTGCAGGACCCTACCTTATTATGAGGGTTATGCTGGTGGGAGTAGATAGGATGCTAAAGTAGATGCTACGCAAAAAGGGACGGGTATATGCATGGTGAAGGAGACAAAGTATTTTCAAAAGACTTTTCGAAAACCCCGTCGGGTGCCACTTATGCCCGAGGGAGATAATGAGATGGGTAACCATTTGATGACGAAGTGGTGTACCGAGGCAAGTGTGTGGGTTGTTTTCGAAAATGGATTAGATTTAAGATTTGTTGACTGTCCCAACCTTACATGCGCAACCACTCTACCCTTGTATGGGAAAGGGCATTATTGATTACCTAGGCTGATACTAGCTTGGAGCCCGCATTACTAGTGACGGGGGAGAGTTGGTGCTCTCTCTCAGGACGGGGTCGTGTTAGGCACGGAGGCCATGACTGTTTTTACAGGGCACCGGATACACCGTTGCGTCCCCTCTTGGGTGTTACGATCTCTAGTGAGTCTCGTATGATGTACATCGTGAGGATACGGAACAACGAGTGGATTCCTTGTTAGTGTCGTCTAGGGAAAGATAGTGATCGGGTGCTTACCCCGGGTACTTGAGGTACCGCGGGTCGTGGACGACACGGAAGTTCCCCGGATCTTGTGGGTAAAGTGTGCAACCTCTGCAGAGTGTAAAACTATTTGAATAGCCGTGTCCACGGTCAAGGACAGTTGGGCGGTGCCGCTTAAACTACGTCCAGAGTTTTTCAAACCACGTGTGTGTGTTGCAATGATCATGTTGGATTAAGTCAGATGGCTTGACACAATGATCATGTTCGATTGGTGTCCAAATCCGCTTATGTTATAAGGATATCTGTTCTCTCATGATGCATGCTTTACAGGTTGATAGATCATGTCATTGCACTCAAAACTAGCTTTCTGCAAATTACCTACTTAGTGTTGTATCATTGCATTATTGTGCCTTGTTCCAATCATGGGTTGCTTGCGAGTACATCCAAAGTACTCATTGGCTTTCCACTGGTTATTTAATTGTCCAGGCATGGAAGAACAGGAGTTCGAAGAAGAGTTCTTTGGAGACGAACTTGCGAATTAGGACGTTTCCTAGTCAGAATGCCTCTAGGGTTAAGGCAGATGGCATGGCTTCTACTTATCGACGAAGATTTCCGCTGCTCAAGTTTATTTGGTATTCAGCCCCTGTGGCTTTATCTATGTAAGACTTGACCATAATGGTCATAATTTGTCTAAGACGGTATGTATGGATGTAAGACTCATGTTATTCAGCTTCTGTGTGTTCAGTGAGCATTGATCTCTGGGATCACTGTACATGTGCATTCAGTGATCACGACTTATGAGTCGGGGTCCCCATAGAGCTGGTATCAGAGCCATCCTGACTGTAGGAAGCCTTAGTTAGCATGGACGTTTGTTAGCTTGAGACCATCTAAACTTCCCTTCTTTTCTAAAGCTTACCCAACCCAAAATATATTTCCCTTATTGACCTCTCCCATTCAACCTTTGTAGATGGCTGCCGTACCCGAAGACTTCCTGACCACTGGATTTCCCGTGCTTCTCAAGGATAGCCTCAAGAAGTGCCAGTTTCACCGAGCCCCTACTTTCGCCTACAATGAGCGTTGGATCAATGACACCGAGACGGAGTATCATGTGGAAGTGATTGTGAAGGCTAATGACTCTCCAACAAGCTGGTTCTTCGAGGGACCCCAGATGTCAACACTGGTTCTTGCCGTTGCGACGACAACCCTCAAGGCAGTCACCCGCCTCCAAGACCTTCTTCCCGAGATGGCAGACAAGTTGGCAACCCGCTTCTTGCCTTATCGGAAGGAGAGTGAGGATGAGAGCAGTGCACCAGCTCCACCATTGGAGGAAGGACTTCCACTCCGATTCCAGACCTACTTCAGCCATTGTGCCGATAGTTTGGCACAACACTTAGCCTTGGAATCAATGAAGCTCCGAAAGGAACTTCATGAGACCAAGGAGCTTCTTCACCAAGCACAAGTGAAGACTGATAGGATCAAGAAAGAAGGTGCTCCCCCTGGACAGCCCGGAATCGCATACAGAGGCGGAAGACTCCCAAAGGATGGAGAACCACCACAACAACACCGCATGAGCGCAAGGGATTACCACAAGTTGTTCACCCCACCAGCAAAGCAACGCCGTGTTGAGCTCCTCCACTCCCCCACTCCTTCGAGCAATGAAGGAAGTCATGCTACTGATGACGAGGAGGAAGATCCAGAAGAGCCGGACTACATGACCGAGCATTCCACCACTTAGGCATCGGCCGAACACGGATATGCCAGTTCGTAACTCCTACGGTAGGATAGGTCGTGTACCCCCTATGCGTAGTCGAGTCCTTGTAATGGTTCATATGAAACCATGTAGTGATGCATTTGCTTTTGATGTGTTTAATGGACATCGTACCTTCCTTCGGGAACATGTAAATGACTACATCACCCAATTGGATTTTAATGAATGTGTTTGGCCTTTTGGCCCTTGCATGAAAACAATTAGTGTCATACCGACCCCATTACTAGGCATCCCATCTATATTGCCTTCCCTCATCTTTCCCAATCATGATACCTTGACCACTCCAACAAGATGCATGTTGTAACACATACTGGTACCTCTACCCAGCAGCAAGAAGCCAGAGGTTCTGCTGAAGCAGGAGTCAGCCAGGACCAAGCCCGAGGACAGACTCCACCACCACCACCTCCTCCAAACATGGACATGTGTCAGCTTCTCCAAGCCTTCCGAGAGGAACGCCAAGCCAACACTACAACCCTCCAGATGATTGCTCAGGATGTCAATCGCCAGCCGGCAGGGAACGGCAATGGACGTTCCACGTTGGCGGAGTTCAAGAAGCATGCACCACCCACCTTCATCGAGACTGCTGAACCCCTGGATGCATGCGACTTGGTCCGCACCATTGAGGACCTGTTGGAACTAGTCGGCTCCATTGAAGACCGTGAGAGGGTGGCATATGCTGCCCACTATCTCGGGGGAACTGCCAGAGCTTGGTGGAATGGATTCAAGGCCATGCATGCTGAGCAAAACATCACTTGGAATGACTTCAAGGCAGAATTCCGCAAGGCCCACATTCCTTCCGGAATCATGGCCATCAAGATGCATGAGTTCCGAGCCCTGAAGCAAGGAAGTAGCACTGTCAAGGAGTACATGTAGAAGTTCAGTGTTGTCTCAAGGTATGCTCCTGAGGATGTCAGCACTGATGGTGCCAAAAGGGAGCGCTTCATGGAAGGCCTTAACCAGACTCTGCAGTACTCGCTTGTTGTGTGCGACTGCCCGACCTTCCCTGATCTGGTGAACAAGGCACTCATTCTTGAGGACAAGCGACGTGCTTTGGGTGATACCCGTAAGCGCAAGATGATCAGCAAGGGTAGGTCCAGCAACCAGAAGCCTCGCCCGTGGCAGCCAGCCCGGTCAAGCCAACCTATCAGCAGCCAAGAGCCCTTGCACCCCGCACCAACTATCAATGTCAGCAGTATGCCAACCCAAGGCCAGCTTACAACAACCCCAATAACAATGCCGGCAAGAGCAGCAACCCCAACCAAGTCACTTGCTTTGGATGTGGTCAGTCAGGAAACTACTCCAAGAATTGGCCCAACATAAGCCCGACGCCCCGCGCCCCAATGCGCAGAACCCAGGACAAGGCCATGGAATGCCACCAAGGAACCAAGCTCCCTGCAACCCGCCCAACAACGGCAAGGGTCGTGTGAATCATGTCACTGCAGAAGAAGCCCAGGAAGACCCGGACGTCATGCTGGGTACGTTCCTCGTCAACTCAGCACCTGCAACTGTCTTGTTTGATTCTGGAGCCACGCATTCATTTGTCACCCAAAAGTTTGCATTAAAAAGTGTCATGACCCCTACACCCCTGAATAACCCTATGGTGGTACAAACCCCCTGAGCAGAGATGAGAGCCAAGATAGGATGTAAAGGAGTGAGGATTGTCATTAATGGGGTAGACTTCCTAGCAGACCTTATCATCTTAAGATCGCAAGGCTTGGATGTAATCTTAGGAATGAATTGGCTCATCAAGCACCAAGGCTTGTTAGATTCCGCCAACCGGACTGTCACTCTGACCAATGAGCAAGGAGTCAAAGTTAAATGTGCCTCCAATCCCTCC
Source organism: Triticum dicoccoides (assembly GCF_002162155.2). Taxonomy (NCBI): domain Eukaryota; kingdom Viridiplantae; phylum Streptophyta; class Magnoliopsida; order Poales; family Poaceae; genus Triticum; species Triticum dicoccoides. The sequence continues at coordinate 5,560,144 of NC_041389.1, forward strand.
TCTGCTCAAGCCAACCAAGTCAACTGTCTCACTGAAGTTGGATTGGAGCAAGTGTCGGTAGTATGCGAATACCTCGATGTCTTTCCTGATGAGCTACCGGGAATGCATCCTGACCGAGACATTGAGTTCATCATCGAGCTCATGCCCGGAGCAGTACCCATCTATAAGAAGCCTTATAGAATGGGATAGGAGGAGTTAGCATAATTGAAGAAGCAACTGGAAGAGCAGTCGAGGAAGGGATTTATCCGCCCTAGTGCCTCCCCTTGGGGATCACCTGTTCTGTTTGTGACAAAGAAGGATGGTACCATCCGCTTGTGCATTGACTATCGCTCCCTCAATGAAGTTACAATCAAGAACAAGTATCCACTTCCCAAGATTGAAGATCTGTTTGATCAACTAAATGGGTCCAAGGTGTTCTCCAAGATCGACCTCAGATCTGGGTACTACCAGCTAAAAATCAGACCCCAAGATATTCCGAAGACGGCATTTGTAACCAGATATGGCCTGTATGAGTGCACGGTCATGTCCTTTGGATTGACCAATGCTCCAGCTTACTTAATGTATCTCATGAATAAGGTCTTCATGGAATATTTGGACAAGTTTGTCGTTGTCTTCATTGATGACATTCTTGTCTTCTCGAAGACGAAAGAAGAGCACGAGCAACACTTGAGAATGGTCCTAGACAAGCTTCGAGAGCACCAATTGTATGCCAAGTTCAGCAAGTGCGAATTTTGGCTGCGTGAAGTTGGATTCTTGGGTCATGTATTGAATGCCGAAGGGTTGTTAGTAGATCCCACCAAGGTTCAAGCCGTGACTGAATGGCAAACCCCGAGCAATGTGAAGAAAGTGAGAAGCTTCCTCGGATTAGCGGGTTATTACCGCAAGTTCGTTGAAGGATTCTCAAGCATTGCCCGACCCATGACCCAGGTCTTGAAGAAGGACAAGAAGTTTGAGTGGACACCAAAGTGTGAAGAAAGCTTCTAGGAGCTAAGAAAGAGACTGATCACCGCCCCAGTTCTGACCACACCACATATACACAAGGAATTCATGATATATTGTGATGCGTCGAGAGCCGGGCTTGGAGGTGTTCTTATGCAAGAAGGCAGAGTCGTAGCATATCTGTCCAAACAGCTGCGTCCTCATGAAGAGAACTATGCTACTCATGACCTCGAGTTGGCAGCTGTAGTTCATGCCCTTAAAACATGGCGACATTACCTCCTAGGGTAGCGGTGTGAGATATACACGGATCACAAAAGTCTGAAGTATATTTTCACTTAAAAGGAATTGAACATGAGGCAGAGAAGATGCCTAGAGTTGATCAAGGATTATGATTCAGTGTTCAATACCACCCTGGTAAGGCTAATGTGGTAGCAAATGCATTAAGCAGAAAGGCTTGTTCCTTAAATGCTATGCTTAATTAAAAGCTACCCGCCTTGTATGAAGAACTTGAAAGCTTCGGGTTGGAACTGGTTGCACCAGGATTCTTGGCCAACCTTGAAGTCAAGCCTACCCTTATGGATGATGTTAAGGAAGCTCAGAAGGGACACGAAAAGTATTGAAGGCATCAAGAGGAAGATCAAGGCAGGCAAGGCCCCAGGATTCTCAGAGGATGAGCAAGGAATTGTGTGGTTTGGGAATCGCATTTGCGTACCCATTAAGGTTGAGCTCAAGAACTTGATCTTGCAAGAAGCTCATGACACCCTGTATTCCATCCATCCTGGAGGGACCAAGATGTATCAAGACTTGAAGGAAAGATTTTGGTGGCACGGGATGAAAAGGGAGATTGCCACCTATGTTGCAAAGTGTGATGTATGCCAAAGAATCAAAGCTGAATATCAGCGACCTGCTGGATTGCTCCAACCACTCAAGGTTCCCGAGTGGAAATGGGATAAAGTCAGAATGGATTTCATCACTGGACTACCTAGGTCAAACAAGGGACATGACTCCATCTGGGTCGTAGTCGATCATTTGACTAAAGTAGCCCATTTCATTCATGTTAAGACTACCTATGATGGCAACCAGCTAGCAACTCTATACGTCGACAGATTTGTAAGTCTTCATGTTGTTCCTAAGGAGATTGTGTCAGATCGAGGGACCCAATTTACCTCAAGGTTCTGGAAGAAGTTCCAAGAGGCTATGTGTCGGTGTACTAAGGTAGGGGTACCTTAGTATCCCGAACTTGTGCACGGGCAGTCGCAGCGTCCCGCGGCAAGGCTTGCCGGGTGCCCGCCAAGGTCCTCCGTGGTTCCTTTTGGAGACATTCAAGAACAAAGTGTTTTAACTGAGAAGACAAAGCCCCGGCAAGAGGAGATTGCCGGGAAGGCCAACCAAGGCATTTCAAGGAACTTGCCGCGATGCGCCGCGTGTCCCGGCAAGACCCGGCGAGCGACAAGCTTCCGGGCGCGACAAGATAACAACCGTGGCAAGGCACTTGCTGCGGCGAAGCCACCACTCTGTGCCCACACTCCAGCGCATCCGACGACGTGTCACCACAGGATCGTTCCAGGCGCACGTGGCGAGAGGCTCTGCAGCCAAGCGGTGCGAGGTGGCGAACGAAGATGACGAGATGGCCATCGTGGCAAGCGGTGGCGCCCCTAACGGTCACTTTTATGCACTATTTAAGTGACTCAGACGTGCATTAAATGCTTTTGTACCCTGCCGTCAGAGTTAGGTAGGGGGGCACTGTACAAGCAGTTGTACCAACCACACCTTTTACACTTTTACCCCTGCATGCGTTGCCACCTGTTGGTGACCCCTTAAGCCTATAAAAGGAGGCCCATGCGCAACGTAGAGGGGGTTCGACTCAGTCAAAACCAGAACACTCCCACTCTCTGGGGCAAGAACATAATACAACCACAAAGCAGCAGTAGGAGTATTATCTCTCCGGAGAGCTCCGAAGCTGGGTAAAATCTCTCGCGTGCCTCGCCTCGATCCGCTCTTCGTGCGGCCTCCGCTCCCTGCCGGACCGAAAGGGGCCCTACCCCATAGGTGTTCGTTCTCCACGACATCTTTTGCGCGCCAGGTAGGGGGCGTCGAGGTTGTGTGAACCTGATCCGATGTTCGCGCGGGCTACATCATCATCTTCATCGACATGCCACCTAAGAAGAAGGCTTCGGAGGTGGCTGGTCGGTCTGCGTCGATCCCACCACCACCGGAGCAAGCGGGTGGTGGAGTAGACGCCGGCGGAGGAACGGGCGCCGACGAGGGAGCTCACGATGCTGCCAGGTCCAAGGACAAGGCTGCACAGACCTCGGCGTCCTTACACGCACCGCGCCCATCTCAGGAGGCGCGGGACCGACAACGTCATGGTACTCGCGGTACCATACGTTCGTTGGGTCAAGGCCAAGCTGGTGGATCTCGGACGCTCAAGATCAGCATGCACGTCAACATGTTGGCACGAGCGCGGCACGGTCGCCTGGACGAGATGCTGCTCCTTCTAACATTGTTAGAAGTACGAGCATATCTCGCTCCTCGCACCGTTCACCGCCGCCACCCAAGACTCCAGAAGAAGCGTTGGCCCGAGCCCAACTGCTCCTAGATTACCCTCCAGCGCCAGACAAGATCGACGATTGGAGGGCCACCATTCAGAGCCTCATCGGCTTCGCCAACGGCGACACTCCCCGGCAACCGAGCACATCGAAGACGCGGCAAGACGCCCAGGCGCAAGCCGGTGGCGACAAGACCGGTGGGGGTGCAACCACCATGCACTCCCCACCCCGAAGGCCAAGATCGCCGACTAGCCGGGTCAACCTCGACAGCGACTCCACCGCATCGTCTTACCCTCAAGCTCGTCAGGACCAGCGCCAAGTTCTTCAAGAACGGCAACAAGAAGATGCTTGTACCCGCATCGAGCGTCGAAGAGAAGCGCGGCGTCAGTTAGACCAGCGCGCTGGGCCAACTGTTGATATGCATGCGCCTGGGCGACTTGCCGTACGCGGTAGGTTGCCCTGCGTTCACTCGTGAGCTGTGGCAAGTCCAGTGGCCCAGCACAAAGAACTTCAAGCCAGATGTACCTGAGAAGTACGACGGCAGGTTGCATCTGTCGGAGTTCCTCAGCATCTACACCATCGCGGTGCAAGCTGCCGGGGGGCGCGACGACAAGATCCTCGCCAACTACTTTCCGCTGGTGCTAAAGCCCAATGTCAGATCCAGGCTCATGCACTTGCCGGACAACTCCATCTCCTCATGGGCAGATCTGTGCCATCAGTTTGTCGGCGCATTCACAGGCGGCCACAAGCCCCATGGCCAGGAGAGCGATCTTCATCTGCTCGCCCAGAAGGAAGGAGAACCCCTGCGCAAGTACATTCAAAGGTTCAGCCAAGTGCAGCGCAACATTCCAGACGTCCACCCTGCCGCGGTCATCAGCGCGTTCCATCAGAACGTGCGTAACCGCAGTATGCGGGAGGAAATGGCGATGTACAAGATCAGAGACGTCAGTGAGCTATATGCCCTGGCCGACAAGTGTGTACGTGCTGAGGAAGGGAGGAAACTCCCCGGAGAGAATGCATGAGCAGGAGGATCTGACAGTGAGGATGCTGCCCCGGCAAAGAAAAACCGGCGGCCGAACAACAGAAGAAGGAAAGGCAAAGATGTGGTAGCTGTCGAGCAGTCCAGCAAGGGCGGTGGCGCCAAGGAAGCAGAACCTGTGGCGGCCGCCGACAAGCAGGGCGGCTCCGACAAGCAATACTGCAAGATCCACCGTACCAAGGGCCATGATCTCCAAAGTTGCAAGAAAGTTGAGCAGCTTGTTGAGCAGCAGAAAGCTGAGTACGAGCGACGCGACAAGGAGAAGGCCCAGGAAGGTACTGGCGGGTCTGGCAAGAAGCGTCCCGGCAGGGGAGGACGCCGCGGCAAGGCCAAGCAGCGGCAAGGAGATAGGCCTCCCCGTGGCCGCGACAAGGATGAAGATGAAGACGAAGATGAGGATATGGATGATGACGAGGCCGACGAGCAGGAGTTTCAGAAAGCAACAGAGATTCTGTGCGTTGACGGTGGTGCTTCTCTGCATACTTCGCACCGCCAGCTCAAACAGTGGGTGCGGGAAGTTAATGCAGCAGAACCACCAGTTGAGTCACGCAAGCCTCTGAAGTGGTCCAACACGCCTATCATCTTTGACATTGAGGACCACCCTGATCGCATAACTGCGGTCGGGTGCTTGCCGATGTTGGTTTCACCAACTATCCGCAACCTCAAGGTCATAAAGATGCTGGTTGACAGCGGGGCCAGCTTGGATCTGATCTCCTCCGCGGTACTCAAGAAGCTCCAGATCCCCGACAGCGAGCTCGAAGAGACCGGCACATTCCAAGGAATCAATCCGGGAAGGAGCAAGCCGAAGGGGAAGATCACGTTGCCAGTGACATTTGGCAGCGAGCTGAACTTCAGAACAGAGAAAGTCACTTTTGACATTGCTGATTTCTCATTGCCTTACAATGGGATACTCGGCCGTCCAGCGCTCGCCAAGTTCATGGCAGCCTCTCACTATGCCTACAACGTGCTCAAGATGCCAGGTCCGATACGTGTCATCTCTGTCCCTGGCGACAAGAAAGATGCCCTTATCTGCACCGACAAGATCTACCGGGAAGTAGCAGCTGCAGCAGATCGCAAGCCACTTGCCGCTGAAGCTCCCGGGGGGAAGAAGAAGACCAAGTCCGGCAAGAGCTCTGATGCTCGCTCCGGCAAGCGCACCTCTTCGGAGTGTTGCGCTACCGTCGAGGACGCACCATCGAGCTCCACCGGCAAGTGTAAGAAGGCAAAGACAGCTTCACCAGAGACCAAGAAAGTGGCCGCCAAGGAGGACGGCACTGGTGGTACCTTCACCATCAGTGCCAGGCTTGACCCTAAATAGGAAAGCACGCTCGTTGCTTTCCTGCGGGCGAATGTCGACGTGTTTGCATGGCAACCGTCTGACATCCCCGGTGTTCCCAGGAAAGTAATTGAGCACCACCTTGCTGTCTGTCCTCACGCGCGGCCCGTCAAGCAGAAAGTCAGAAAGCAAGCAGTGGAGCGCGAAGAATTTATCGCAGAAGAGATCAAGAAGTTGGAAGCAGCAGGCCTTGTCAGAGGAGTACTCCATCCTACGTGGCTGGCCAATCCTGTAGTCGTGCGCAAGGCGAACGGAAAATGGAGGCTTTTTATTAACTTCACTGATGTTAATAAAGCTTGTCCCAAAGATCCATTTCCCTTGCCGCGCATTGACCAGATTGTCGACTCCACGGCAGGATGTGATTTGCTTTCATTTCTTGATGCATATTCAGGATATCATCAGATCTTCATGGCAGAAGAGGATGAGGAGAAAACCGCATTCATCACTCCATGTGGCACATACTATTTTGTACGGATGCCTTTCGAACTAAAGAATGCTGGTTCAACATTTGCAAGGGTAGTTCACGAAGCTTTTGAGCCACAGTTGCACAGAAATGTAGAAGCTTACATGGATGACATAGTGGTCAAGAGCAAAGACAGAGCAACTCTGATCCAAGATCTGGACGAGACCTTTGCAAATCTGCGTAAGATCAACCTCAAGCTAAACCCCGAGAAATGTGTGTTTGGAGTCCCTTCCGGCAAGCTTCTCGGGTTCTTCGTATCTCAGCGGGGGATTGAAGCCAATCCCGACAAGATCAAGGCCATTGAGAAGATTGAAGCACCGAAGCGCATCAAGGATGTGCGAAGGCTTGCCGGCTGCGTGGCTGCTCTTAGCAGGTTTATCTCTAAGTCTGCTGAGCGTACCCTGCCATTTTTCAAAATATTGAAAAAGGTAGGTCCAATGAAATGGACTCCGGAAGCGGAGGCTGCGCTGCAGGACTTGAAGAGATACCTGTCCTCCACTCCGATACTTGTCGCACCTAAGCCGCAAGAGAAGTTGCTGCTATATCTAGCGGCAACCAATCAGGTGGTTAGTGATGCGTTAGTAGCGGAAAGGGATGCGGATGATGAGCCAGCGATCACGGCAAGCGCGTCCAGTGACAAGCAGGGGGCCTCCCCGACAAGCTCTGGTCCCGACAAGGATGGATCTGTGCACCCACAAGAAGAGAAGCAGAAGAAGATGGTGCAGCGCCCAGTTTACTTTGTCAGTTCCCTTCTGCAGGGGGCTAGGTCAAGGTACTCTAGTGTGCATAAATTGCTTTTCGGCCTTCTCCTGGCCTCGAGGAAGCTGCGCCATTACTTTCAAGCACATGAGATCACAGTTGTCACTCGCTTTCCGTTGAAGAGGATATTGCAGAATCCAGAAGCAACAGGCAGGATTGTCGAGTGGGCACTGGAATTGTCAAGCTTTGGCCTCAAGTTTGAGAGTACTTCAACTATCCAGAGCCGAGCATTGGCAGAATTCATAGCAGAACTGACGCCAACACCTGATGAAGAAATTCCAGAAACGAGCATCCCCGTCAAGTAAGCAAGCAAAGAATGGATCATGTACCTTAATGGTGCCTTCTCGCTGCAAGGCGCCGGTGCGGGCGTGTTACTTGTCGCACCCACTGGAGAGCACCTCAAGTACGTGGTCCAGATGCACTTTCCCAAGGAGCAAGCGACAAACAATACTGCAGAGTATGAAGGTTTGCTTGCCGGACTCAGGATCGCTGCAGACCTTGGGATCAAAAAGCTTATTGTTAGGGGTGACTCGCAGCTTGTCGTCCGCCAAGTAAACAAAGATTATCAGAGTCCGTTGATGGAAGCTTACATCGATGAAGTGAGAAAGTTGGAAGAACATTTTGACGGCCTACAGATGGAGCATGTTCCGAGAGCCCAGAACGACGTTGCCGATGGCCTGTCAAAATGCGCTGCATTAAAGTTATCTGTGGAACCAGGGATCTTTGTGCTCAAGTTGACTCAACCATCTGTAACACCATCAACTGGACAGAGCAAGAAGAGGAAGTTGATTTCCGGTGACTACTTTCCGGCAGAGCTCCCCGAAGCCGCCGCCAAGAAGGTCCCCAAGATCAACACCAAGAGTGCTGAGGAGCAGTCTGCTCCGACGAGCCCTAAGGTTTGTTCCGGTGAAGCAGACGCTCCCGACAAGCTTTGCTCCGACAAGCTTGGCGGAGAACATCAAGCTCCGGCTGAGCCGCAGGTTCTTGCCGTAGAAGCGGATGTTCCCGTAGCAACATATGTGCCTTTAGTCCTTGTTGTCGAGCCGCAAGCTCCAGCATGGGCACAGCAGATTGTCCATTTCCTTCAAACAGGAGAACTTCTCGAAGAGCAAGAAGAAGCAGAAAGAGTAGCCCGGCAGTCAAGTATGTACCAGTTTGTCGACGACATACTGTACAGAAGGAGACTCAACGACGTGAAATTGAAGTGTATTTCCCGGGAAGATGGACAGGAGCTGTTGGCGAAGATACATGGAGGCATATGTGGTCACCACATTGGCGCAAGAGCACATGCCGGCAAGGTATTTCGGCAAGGTTTCTTTTGGCCGACAGCCCTCCAAGATGCAACTGCACAAGTAACCAAGTGTGAAGCGTGCCAGTTCCATTCCAAGCAGATACACAAGCTAGCTCAAGCTCTCCAGACGATCCCTTTATCCTGGCCATTTTTGGTCTGGGGGCTCGACATCCTCGGCCCCTTCCCCCGAGCTGTCGGGGGCTTTGAGTATTTGTACGTTGCAATCGACAAGTTCACAAACTGGCCAGAAGTGGAAGCAGTGAGGAAGGTGACGACACAGTCAGCAGTCAAGTTCTTCAGGTCGATTGTTTGCCGTTTCGGAATCCCTAACAGGATCATCACCGACAACGGCACGCAATTCACGAGCCGCACCTTCATGCAGTACGTCCAAGATCTTGGCGCCAAGGTCTGCTTCACTTCTGTTGCTCACCCAAGAAGCAACGGTCAAGCGGAGAGGGCAAACGCTGAAGTGCTGCGTGGGCTCAAGACCAGGACTTTCGACAGGCTGCACAAGTGCGGAAAGAACTGGATCGAGGAGCTGCCGGTGGTTCTTTGGTTGATCAGAACGACGCCAAATCGAGCCACCGGCCAAACACCTTTCGTTCTAGTCTATGGAGCAGAGGCAGTTCTCCCCATGGAACTCGTATACGGATCGCCTTGAGTGCTCACTTATGATGAGTTTGAGCAAGAGCAGCTGCGACAAGATGACGCACTGCTCCTTGAGGAAGATCGTCTTCAGGCTGCTGTATGAGCTGGTCGATACCAGCAAGCTTTGCGCCGCTACCATAGCCGCAAAGTTAATGCCAGAAGTCTCGAGGAAGGCGACCTTGTTCTTCGGCCTGTTTAATCCGCCAAGAATTCCAACAAGTTGACGCCGAAGTGGGAAGGCCCTTATCGGGTGAAGCGAGTCACTAGGCCTGGCGCTGTCCGCCTTGAGACCGAAGATGGCTCTCCGTGAGCAACTCCTGGAACATTGTTCATCTTTGTAAGTTTTACCCATAAGGCGCGGTTGCCGGAACCCGTTCCGGCAACCACGTTTTGTACAAGTCTTGCCGGTCTTGCATGTAACCCTTTGTACAAAAGCCGGGCGCAGATCCCGTGCATAAATAAAGCTCATGTGCTCCCCACATCTTGTTAAATTTCATGCTTTTTCATTTTTTGCATGTATTATCTGACACTTTGTGCACCACTTGCCCCAGGTAAGCAATAACGAGCCTTAAGGCTCCATATCTTTATTTTCTCTTCTTTCTTTTTCTCAAGAAAAGGGAAGGTTCCCTCGCCCACAAGTTCACCGGGGGGGAAGGAGAAGATAATGGTGTGGACCAGGCGTCGTTCAAGAAAGTATCGCCTTGCCGGGACACAGACGACAGAAAAGCTAAGTTGCCAAAGTTTGAGCACAATCAGTTTTAAAATTTCTTAAGTTATCTTCCTTGAACGACCATGCTTTCTATGGAAAACCTGTGCGCGGAGGAACCAACTCGTAGCTAGTTGCGCCCTTACTTTGTTTCGAGTCCGCTCAACAACTTAAGTGTGCTGCGACTAGTCGCGACAAGGTTTCTTGCCGGAAGCGACACCGCCAGCAGGCTGCTGATGTTCCGCACTCAGCGCTTGCGGCAAGGGTGCCTGCGCCGGCAAGTTCCCTGAAAGCGTAGGGTAAAAACATACAAAGGAAGGAATCAAGTAAAGGAAATAACATAGCAAATACTGCACAAAATAAAGTTATATTACAAAGATAACTTGCCGCGCTCTAATAGATTGTTCCCATAACATGTCTAGCAGCGGCAAGGAAAGGAAGAAACGGGTGGTCTAGTCTACGCGGCCGCCATCAACCCTCCTAACTTCATTCACCTTGTCCACAATGGGTGCGACAAGGGCCTTGAGCTCTTCAAGACCAGCGCCCGCCGGCAGCTTCTTGAGGACGTTGGTGAGGTTGAGGCCTGGGTTGTGGAAGGCCACCTTCACCAACACCTTCTCCAGAACTCTAGCACAGATCGTGCGCGACTCGTCGGCCAGCTGCTTTGGGATCCTTTCCCGGAGTTGCTGGAGGGCCGTCGCCACGCCCTTGAAGAACAGAGTGAGCTTGGCGCTGGGCTGGAGGTTCTCGTCGGAGGAGTACCCGAAGCCCTCCATTTCTAGTTGCGCCAGCTCCTCGTCAATGACCGCGGCAATGTTCACGAGGCCCTCCATCCAGAGCTCCACAGTATCACTGAAGGTGTTCTGGGTTTCGGCGGCCCTCGTCAGCAGTGCCTCGTTGGCCTTGATTTCCTCCTTCAAATCCTCCTCCCGCTTCTTGGCACCGTCCAGCGTCTCAGTCAGCGTAGCCAGCTTCAGCTCGAGATCGGCATTGGAGTCCTTGGCGGCGCTCAGCTCATTGCCCCTCTCGAGGAGACGACCCTGCAGCTCGCCGTGGGCGAGGGCGTCCTTCTCGCGCTCGCGCTGGAGCACGGCAAGCTCTTCATTCCTCGCCTTGAGATCGGCCTCTAGCTGCATCACCTTCACCTCCAGCTCCTTCTTGGCGGCCTCGGCAGCTACAGCAGCATCCTTCGCTTCCTTGAGGGCCCCACCAAGTGTCTCCTCGCGTGCGGCAAGCTCCTCCTCATAGCTATCCAGGTTGACCTTCCACTGCGTCAACTCGCCTTCCCGCACGGATAGCTCCTCGGCGGCAAGCCGCTGTTGCTCTTCAGCTTCTGCTTTCTCGGGGAGGAAGGCCTTCCGCGCCTCGGCAAGCTACGCCCTCTCCTCTGCAATGGACCGGAGGGCCTCTTGGTTGCGGCTCTGGAGCTCCTCCGCATGCTTCTCAATATCCACTCCCGCCTGCGCGACAAGCGCTTCCCAGGACTCTAGTTTGGCTTGTCGGGCATGGTAGAGTGATAGCAGCCTCCGCAGCAGTTGTTCCTCCTCAGGCTCGTCGCTGCTGCTGCTTGGCGCGTCGACCATTGTCAACCCAGCGGAGGCAAGCACTTCTCCATCAAAAACTTCTCCTTCGACCGGCGCCCTGGAGCTCGAAGCCCAGGGGAGCTTGATGAAGATACCGTCGCCGGCCTTCAAGTAGGCGCCGGGCTGGGGCTCTTCGGAGCCTGGCGCTGCGTCAGCGGCAGAGGGATCGGCGGTCGGCGTAGCGCCTTGCGCTCCTGCGGCCCCAGGGTCGTCGGTGCGATCGCCGGGTCCCTCGCCAGCTCCTGCGCCAGCGGCCTTGGCGGCCTCTTCGCCGGCAGGATCATCAGCGCCGGCCTCTTCCTCGGTGGCGGCGGCGTCGTCGGTGTTGCCGCGCGCGTCCTCCTCGTCGGTGGCCTCGGTCTCCATCGGCTCCGCGGAAGGAGGATCTGAAGACAGGAAGAGGAAGAAAAAGTCAAGCAAATATCCAAAAAGAAGATCAGAAGAAGAAGAACCCAAGGGAAGTTTTCCGACAAGAAGGATTACCTGTGGTAGGCTCTGTAGTCATGGGCTCCACCACCGGGGGATCACTGGTCCCGTCCCTTGCCGGAGAACTACCCCTTGTCGGGGACCTCTCCCTTGCCGGAGAGCGCTCCCTTGCCGGGGAATCCTCCCTTGGCGGCGTAGTTGAAGCAGATAGCACCTCAGGAGCGGCTTCCAGTTGCTCCTGGTGAGCCTGTTCTGCTCCTACAGAAGCAAACCAACAGACAAGATATCAGCAAAGAAAGAACACCTATGCGCACCCAACAACGGGAAGTAAGACTATGTACTTACGCTGGGGGTTGCGCTGGGGGCTGCTTCGAGGAGTGGTTGCCGGGTCCGACAAGGTGGTCTCGGACGCGCCCTCTGTCGTCACGATGGGATCGTCCTCGACGACAACCACGGGGACCTTGGCTCTCTTCGCCGTTCTCTGGGCCAAAGTCCTGAAAAGGAACAAGGTTTAGAAGAAAGCAGATCAGATACAAGACAAGAAACAACAAGAATTGAAGAAATACAAACACAACAGAGAAACTTACTGCTCTTCTTCCTCCTCGTCGGAGCTGAGCGCGGAGAGGTCGAAGTCCGTTACTCTTTCAGCACGACGAGGCGGAGGAGTAGGCTCCCTTGGCCGCTTGGCGGGAGCTGCGGCAGGATCAGAAGTGGCGGCCGAGAGGACTCCGCTCCAGTCGCCGGCGCGGCATGAGATGCTCCCGCGGCAATGGTGCTTGTCGCCGTGGAGCGTGTCCCGCGACACGGTGGCTGTTGACCCGTCTGCCGCCCTGCTATGTCTCCGGTTCTGCGGAGGAGCCTTCTTGGTGGAGCTGGGGGCTGCACTGGGAGCTCCGCTTGCGGCAAGTTGCTTGAAGACGGCCGGCCGCTTGCATCCTCGGCAGGCTCGCTCGATTCGGCTTCGGACCCTCCCCCGCCGACGATTTCCCCGACAAGCTCATCTCGATCGGCAAGGCTTGCCGCCTCGGCGGCCTCTGCCTCCTCCACAGTAAACCCAAACTCGCCCGCGGCGGCGGCTGCCGCCGCCTCTTCCGCCCTAGTGGCGATGCGCCGCATCTCGTCTTCGGTGGTGTCGGGTGAGGCTCCTCTGCTCGTCGGTGCGAACCGCGACCTCCACCAAGCTATCGAAGAACTGCTGCACGACGTCGTCGGCGGGCTCCTGCCAAGTTGGAATAATTCCATGCGAGTCGCACTCCGGCATCATTGCACGGATGCGATCGAGCGAGGAGTTGTTGCACAACGGGACGGCGCCCTGCGGCAGCCTGAACCACTCGGGATGATTGGGGTCATGCTTGAACAGCTCCTTGGGCATCCCATCCAACTCCAAGACAGTGAAATTGAAGTTGAGGCCCGGGCGCAGCCTCATGATGTCCGCCAGGCCCCCGAATAGCCAGGTGGGCCTCCCCCTCTCCTATAGAGGGGCGATGCGGCGGCGAAGAAAGTCCGCGCCAACAGCGCCTACAGTGAGCCCGGCAAGCCTGAGTCGCAAGATCCGGGTGGTGGCAATCTTCAGCCTAGCATCGTCCGCCGCCAGGGCGCTCCAATCGTTGCCACGCACTGCTGGGATTTGGCGCAAGGCTGTGAACGGCTGCGGGTTCTCCTCAACGATCCAACACCATTCAGCTCTCCACTCATCCCATTTGCTGCGAAGCTCCCCCTCCAAATAGACCTCCTTCTTGCCGGCTCTCGAGATCCAGGCGATCCCGCCAGCTAAGGGCTCTCCTCTCTCGACCCGGGGCATGAAGTAGTGACTGAAGAGGGCTACGTTCGGGTGGATTCCGACAAAGTTTTCGCAGAGATGTGCGAAAACCGCCATGGTCAGGACAGCATTGGGAGTGAAATCAAGGAGATGGAACCCGTAGGTGTTCATGATGTCACAAAAGAATTCAGAGAAGGGCGGGCAGAGCCCGCAATGGAAGAACAGTGCGAAGAAGGGGTATCCCTTTGGAGCCCGTTTCGAAGCAGAAGCGGCGGCGGAGAGTACCTGCGTGCGCGGATGCGCTCGCGTCTCCGTCGACCAGAAGAGGTAGAACCACTCCCTCAACTCCTTTGCGGAGAGCTCAGGGGGCAAGGTTGCCCGCTCCTTCCGCAGCGCCTCAAGCCGCAGTGCCTCGGCCGACTTCGCACCCTTCCCGGTCTTCGGAGCCATGACGGAGGCGGTGGGGGGAGATCGACGGTGTCGGTGGCGACGGTGGCGACGGGGGGCGGAGCGCTGCTCTCTTTTGGCTTTGGAAGCGGAGGGGAGCGGCGGAGATTTCTGAGATTGGAACCGCAAGTGGCGAAGGTGGGGGAACTGCCTCTGTTTCCCCTGCTTATAAAGAGGAGGAGGCGAACATTACGCTTTTTCCGAATAAAGAATCACCCACGATCTCTCCCATGACGTCGCATTCGACGCGTGCCATTACGGGAGGGCGCGGTGGATACGGAGTTAGATATGGTGTGGACCCAGGCGTCGTGTGCCCGTGCCCTGTTTTGGGCCTGGCCCAACAGCGCTCGACACCGTGTGTGGCCCAGGCCCGGGGGCTCCTGTCGGTGTACTAAGGTAGGGGTACCTTAGTATCCCGAACTTGTGCACGAGCAGTCGCAGCGTCCCGCGGCAAGGCTTGTCGGGTGCCCGCCAAGGTCCTCCGTGGTTCCTTTTGGAGCCATTCAAGAACAAAGTGTTTTAACTAAGAAGGCAAAGCCCCGGCAAGAGGAGCTTGCCGAGAAGGCCAACCAAGGCATTTCAAGGAACTTGCCGCGACGCGCCGCGCGTCCCGGCAAGACCCGGCGAGGGACAAGCTTCCGGGCGTGACAAGATAACGACCGTGGCAAGGCGCTTGCCGCGGCGAAGCCACCACTCTGTGCCCATACTCCAGCGCATCCGACGACGTGTCACCACAGGATCGTTCCAGGCGCACGTGGCGAGAGGCTGTGCAGCCACGCGGTGCGAGGTGGCGAACGGAGATGACGAGATGGCCATCATGGCAAGCGGTGGCGCCCCTAACGGTCACTTTTGTGCACTGTTTAAGCGACTCAGACATGCATTAAATGCTTTTGTCCCCTGCCGTCAGAGTTAGGTAGGGGGGCACTATACAAGCAGTTGTATCAACCACACCTTTTACACTTTTACCCCTGCATGCGTTGCCACCTGTCGGTGACCCCTTAAGCCTATAAAAGGAGGCCCATGCGCAACGTAGAGGGGGTTCGACTCATTCGACACCAGAACACTCCCACGCTCTCGGGCAAGAACATAATACAACCACAAAGCAGCAGTAGGAGTATTATCTCTCCGGAGAGCTCCGAAGCTGGGTAAAATCCCTCACGTGCCTCGCCTCGATACGCTCTTCGTGCGGCCTCCGCTCCCTGCCGGACCGAAAGGTGCCCCGCCCCATAGGTGTTCGTTCTCCATGACACTATGGGAACCAAGTTGTCCTTCAGCACTGCTTTCCACCCACAGACCGTAGGTCAGACAGAACGGGTGAATCAAATACTCGAAGACATGCTCCGAGCCTGTGTCTTAGCATATGGAGCTAAGTGGGAAGACTGCCTCCCTTTTGCCAAGTTCTCCTATAGCAACAACTATCAGTCAAGCCTTCAGATGGCACCATTTGAGGTGTTATACGGACGGAAGTGCCGCACACCCCTCAATTGGTCAGAAACCGGAGAAGGACTAGTATTTGGGCCCGATATCCTCCGTGAAGCAGAAAAGCAAGTTCATCTAGTCAAAGAGCAACTAAAGACTGCCAAGTCAAGACAGAAGAGCTATGCTGACACTCGTCGCTGACAAGTAGACTTCCAAGTCAGAGACCATGTATACCTGCGAGTAACTCCTCTTCAGGGAACCAAGCGTTTCCATATTAAGGGAAAGCTCGCACCAAGATTTATCGGCCCCTTCGAGATCACCGCACGACACGGAGAAGTAGCTTACCAGTTGGAACTGCCACCTAAACTATCCGATGTGCACAACGTATTCCACGTGTCACAACTTCGGAAGTGTCTCCAAGTTCCAGACAAGCCTGATCTTTACAAGGACGTCGATCACCAAGCCATTGACCTTCAGCCTGATTTGACCTACCGTGAGAGGCCCATCTGCTTTCTGGATGAGAATGAGCGACACACTCGAAGCCGCACCATCAAGTACTTCAAGGTCCAGTGGAGCAACCACACTGAAGCAGAAGCAACCTGGGAACGTGAAGACTACCTTAGATCCGAGTTTCCCGATCTCTTTTGAAGCCTAGTTTAGGAATCTGGGGGACGAGATTCTTGTAAGGGGGGTAGGTCTGTCACACCCTGCATTTTGTAACATATCATTTGCATTATTAAAGCATGAAAATTTGGACCAACAAAAACTTTTGCATTATTTGGCTTTTATTTGGAATTGGTTTTCTCTCTGTGATTTTTTAAGTGCTCTTTAAAGTCAACACAACTCCGCCTTATATACTTCATCTCCTTGCCCCAAACTTCTGCCCAATGATCACGCCATGTGTATAGTGCAATATAATATTTTCATACAAAAATAATTTGGCAAAATAGTATTTTCAAAAATTAGATTTCCAAAACCCCCTAAATTGAGGTTTGCACTACAAGTACTAGATTTGGGATATGAAAAATATTTCAAAGAGTATATTTGAGACCTATTAGATTTAGGACTCCCATAAACCACAAAAATATAATTTTAAAAGTTATTTTCCTATTTTATTTAAAAGCTTTTTCTTAAGGCCAGAAATGGTCTTTAATAGGGAAAAATTATTTTATTGTTTCAAAAATATTTGAAAAAAATCAGGGAAACTCAGTGGACATATATTTCCCATATATAAGAGTTTCAACACATGGTCGTGTTCAAAATATTGGACAAAACCTCCCAAAACCATTTCTGCCCATTTGAGGGATTTGAAATATTTCTACAGGAAATATTTTCATAAAAATCCAAGGAAAATCCAGCAAGTCACAACTGCATATTATGATCACCTTGCAAAGCCTCATGTCAATTAAAGTCATTTTGGTTCACCAAAATGCCCCAAAACCCTCTCTGACCAGAATCAAATTTGAACAACTTTGTACTACCAACTTTCTCTCCTTGACCCCAACTTTTGTGAGCATGTTAACATGACCAAATGAGGACACTACACCAAGTGGTTCATCAAGGGGAAGTGATTTGCTCAACTAGATCTACACAAGTTCATTTCTGCAAATTTCCAGGGTTTACAAAAGTTGCATTGGCAACTTTGCCCAAATAAGCTCCAAATTGGTGGAAGGCCCTAATTATATGTGTCATTTCACCCCGTGGAGTGTCATGGCAATTGGAAATCATCTGCTGGCCCAAACCATTATCAAACACCTTCTGCCACTTTTCAAAAATCACCATTTTGACCACTAACACTATTCTCCTTGAGCTCAACTTTTTACCACAGCTCCTCCTAGTCCTATCCTACCTCCAGTAACCCTCCCCTGGCCATTCCTCAATTATTGAGGGGTTAAATGCCCCCATTTACTTCCTTGGACAGCCCCTCTCTCCCTCTTCTTCTACCTCTCTCTTCTCCTACTGGCCACCCAGGGCATCCAAGGCCATCTCCTACTTCTTTACTCCCCCTAGAGCTACCAGACACCTTTGGCTGTGCCCACATGGCATAGAAAATGGCAACGCCAGCCATTTGGGCGCTCTGGAGCGCGCTACAGTGCGCTCCCGCACTGTAGGCGCACCCTGCCAACCACCTCCGGCCACCTCGGGCCTCCCCAGCGCGCCCGACGATGCTCCTCGACGTCCGCAACACGCCACAGCCTGGTCCCCTCCTCCTTCTCCCTCCTGCTGCCCCTTCTCGCACGCGCACCGGCCGCCCAAGAGCTCCAATGAGCGGCCTCACACGCGCGGCATCTCTGGCCTTAACCCGCTCTCTCCCTTAGCTCCCCTCGGTGTAGTCGATGCCCAGCAACACCCCAGACACGGTGGCAGCACCTCCCGAGCCCTGTGGCGACGAGCAGGAGCCCACGGTCGAATGGGTCCACGGTACCCCACCGTTCACCTATTTAAGGGCCTCCCCGAGCCCTACTCTCCCACTCGCTCTCCCACTCCCCTAATCACCCCCTACACCACCCACCCCTCTCCAGATGAGCCCGAGCTCGAGATCGAGCTCGAGCTCCGCCGCATCGGGTCGCCGTCGATCTCAGGGTACAGGCCCTCTCCGCCACTCCTCTTCCTCGATCTGGAATCGCCGCGGCTCACTGATTATTTCTCCTTTCTCCCCGCTTCTTTTGCAGCCGGAAACGGCCGGAACCGACGAAGCCCGAAGCTCCTCCACCCTGAGGCCTCGTTGCCGGTGAACCAGGCCACCCCGGCGACCGCAACCACCTCCACCTGAACGGCGACTCTGCGCTGAGTCCAGCCCTGCCCTCCTCTCACCTCGCCATGCCCTGCATCGTCGCCAGTGAGCCCGCCGGCCCTCTGTCGCAGGGTTAGGGATGATAGGCGGGCCCCGCCTGTCAGCCTCTCCCCTCCATCGCCCCTCTCTCTCTCGCTGACGCCTGGGCCCCGCCCGTCAGGTTTAAACCAGGTGCGCGCGTGCACCAGTGCGCTGGGCCGCCTCTCTAGCTGGGCATGCTGCGCTACGGCTGTTCTGGCCCAGCAGGCACAGTGCTCCTTTTCCTTTTTCTTTTCTGTCAAACTTGCAAAAATTTCACAGGATTAAATATTCATCCAAATGCAATAATTCCAACTCCCATATTTTTCTAAAAATCCGACCTATTTAATGGTATAACTTTCATTGATGACCAACCAACTTTTATGTACTGTTCATATTCAAATTCAAATTTGAATATATTTAAACCCCTATGAAAATCCATTTCTTCTCTTCTGCTACTCCAAATCCAAAACTAGGTATTTTCCCCTTCTTAGTTTTCACCCTAGTATTTAACAAAAATGACTTGACATTTTTCTGAGCACTTTGGTTTTTTTGTTTTATTATTGCCTTATTTTTCTCGTTATTATTTTGCGATGATAGATTGCGTTGCTGACGAAGGAGTTGGACCAGAAGACTTTGAAGACCCAGAAGACTTTGTTGAGCCAGGCAAGCAGCCCTTTGACCATGTCTATGAAACCCTTTTTATGCATGTCATATAGCACTTTTATTGCTTGCATCGATGACATGATACTGTGGTGACCACATGGGGTGTTTTGCCACCGTTACTTCCTCGTTGATACTTGCATTGTGCATGACCCTACCTTCTTATGAGGGTTATGCCGGTGGGAGTAGATAGGATGCTAAAGTAGATGCTACGCAAAAAGGGACGGGTATATGCATGGTGAAGGAGACAAAGTATTTTCAAAAGACTTTTCGAAAACCCCGTCGGGTGCCACTTATGCCCGAGGGAGATAATGAGATGGGTAACCATTTGATGACGAAGTGGTGTACCGAGGCAAGTGTGTGGGTTGTTTTCGAAAACGGATTAGATTTAAGATTTGTCGACTGTCCCAACCTTACATGCGCACCCACTCTACCCTTGTATGGGAAAGGGCGTTATTGATTACCTAGGCTGATACTAGCTTGGAGCCCGCATTACTAGTGACGGGGGAGAGTTGGTGCTCTCTCTCAGGACGGGGTCGTGTCAGGCAGGGCGGCCATGACTGTTTTTACAGGGCACCGGATACACCGTTGCGTCCCCTCTTGGATGTTACGATCTCGAGTGAGTCTCGTATGATGTACATCGTGAGGATACGGAACAACGAGTGGATTCCTTGTTAGTGTCGTCTAGGGAAAGATAGTGATAGGGTGCTTACCCCGGGTACTTGAGGTACCGCGGGTCGTGGACGACATGGAAGTTCCCCGGATCTTGTGGGTAAAGTGTGCAACCTCTGCAGAGTGTAAAACTATATGAATAGTCGTGTCCACGGTCAAGGACAGTTGGGCGGTGCTACTTAAACTACGTCCAGAGTTTTTCAAACCACGTGTGTGTGTGTTGCAATGATCATGTTGGATTAAGTCAGATGGCTTGACACAATGATCATGTTGGATTGGTGTCCAACTCCGCTTATGTTATAAGGATATCTGTTCTCTCATGATGCATGCTTTACAGGTTGATAGATCATGTCATTGCACTCAAAACTAGCTTTCTGCAAATTACCTACTTAGTGCTGTATCATTGCATTATTGCGCCTTGTTCCAATCATGGGTTGCTTGCGAGTACATTCAAAGTACTCATTGGCTTTCCACTAGTTATTTAATTGGCCAGGCATGGAAGAACAGGAGTTCGAAGAAGAGTTCTTTGGAGACGAACTTGCGAAGTAGGACATTTACTAGTCAGAAAGCCTGTAGGGTTAAGGCAGATGACATGGGTTCTACTTATCGACAAAGATTTCCGCTGCTCAAGTTTATTTGGTATTCAGCCCCTGTGGCTTTATCTATGTAAGACTTGACCATAATGGTCATAATTTGTCTAAGACGGTATGTATGGATGTAAGACTCTTGTTATTCAGCTTCTGTGTGTTCAGTGAGCATTGATCTCTGGGATCACTGTACACGTGCATTCTGTGATCATGACTTATGAGTCGGGGTCCCCATAGAGCTGGCATCAGAGCCATCCTGACTGTAGGAAGCCTTAGTTAGCATGGAAGTTTGTTAGCCTCAGACCATCTAAACTTCCCTTCTTTTCTAAAGCTTACCCAACCCAAAATATATTTCCCTTATTGACCTCTCCCATTCAACCTTTGTAGATGGCTGCCGTACCCGAAGATTTCCTGACCACTGAACTTCCTGACCACTTTTATTGCTTGCATCGATGACATGATACTATGGTGACCACATGGGGTGGTTTGCCACCGTTACTTCCTTGTTGATACTTGCATTGTGCATGACCCTACCTTCTTATGGGGGTTATGCCGGTGGGAGTAGATAGGATGCTAAAGTAGATGCTACGCAAAAAGGGACGGGTATATGCATGGTGAAGGAGACAAAGTATTTTGAAAAGACTTTTCGAAAACCCCGTCGGGTGCCACTTATGCCCGAGGGAGATGATGAGATGGAAAACCATTTGATGACGAAGTGGTGTACCGAGGCAAGTGTGTGGGTTGTTTTCGAAAACGGATTAGATTTAAGATTTGTCGACTGTCCCAACCTTACATGCGCAACCACTCTATCCTTGTATGGGAAAGGGCATTATCGATTACCTAGGCCGATACTGGCTTGGAGCCCGCATTACTAGTGACGGGGGAGAGTTGGTGCCCTCTCTTAGGACGGGGTCGTGCCAGGCAGGGCAGCCATGACTGTTTTTACAGGGCACCGGATACACCGTTGCGTCCCCTCTCGAATGTTACAATCTCAAGTGAGTCTCGTATGATGTACATCGTGAGGATACGGAACAACGAGTGGACTCCTTGTTAGTGTCGTCTAGGGAAAGATAGTGATCAGGTGCTTAACCCGGGTACTTGAGGTACCGCGGGTCATGGACGACACGGAAGTTCTCCGGATCTTGTGGGTAAAGTGTGCAACCTCTGCAGAGTGTAAAACTATTCGAATAGCCGTGTCCGTGGTCATGGACGACACGGTTGGGCGGTGCTGCTTAAACTACGTCCAAAGTTTTTCAAACCACGTGTGTGTGTGTTGATAAGGCTATTTGGGTTAAGTCAGATGGCTTGACACAATGATCAAGTTGGATTGGTGTCCAACTCTGCTTATGTTATAAGGATATCTGTTCTCTCATGATGCATGCTTTACAGGTTGATAGATCATGTCATTGCACTCAAAACTAGCTTTCTGCAAATTACCTACTTAGTGTTGTATCATTGCATTATTGTGCCTTGTGAGTACATTCAAAGTACTGATTGGCTTGCCACTGGTTATTTAATTGGCCAGGCATGGAAGAACAGGAGTTCGAAGAAGAGTTCTTTGGAAATGAACATGCGAACTAGGACGTTTCCCAGTCAGAATGCCTGTAGGGTTAAAGCAGATGGCATGGGTTCTAATTATCGACGAAGATTTCTTTTTTTTTCGATAATCAGGGGATCCCCCCCCCCCGGTTCCATTTCATATAGAAAGAAACCATCAGCATACAAGTTCGAGCAGGTCCAAAGTAAAACTCAAACCAGTTCAGGTTCAAGAAGAGAAACCCTATCCATCTACTGCTAGTCCAAGTTATTACAACCCAGCTAAAAGAACTCAGGTCCGCTGATCAGGATAGTACGAAAGGCTCATGGCAAGCGAGAGTACAGGCGCACATCTGCACACCAGCATGACTAGCATGAAAGAGGTTGCCACCCGATGTTGACCACGTGAATGCTGTCAGCTTCCTCTGGGTGTTGCAGTTGGTATTCAAGGGTAGTCTTCCCTCCATGAGCAGCCTGTCCCACCACCTTTCTCCATAGCCCTTCCTCTCCATTTGAGTCTTCAAACCATTTGTGACAGATCAGCCCGGCTCCAGCATCAAGGGTTTCCTCAGTCGCTCCCAAATCAGGTCTTGAAACTCTTGCATCTTTCCCCCTGGAGATCTTGAAACGGCTTGGTCCAGTCCCTGAGATTACGGTACACAAGCCCCAACACCTATTTCAGAGAAATCCAAGAACATCTATTAAAGACAATGGAATTTCTAAAGTTCCACAGCCCCCACAGGACTGCAGAGCTCACAACATTTAACTGCTTGTGTTTTTTAGCACATAGCCAGAACTTAGCTACAGACTCAAAATCAGTAACAGAAATATCGAAGATAGCCTTCACCTCATCCCAAATAAGCCTAGCTCCCAAATAGTCAAAAAACAAATGATGTACAGTTTCAATTTCCTTACAAAGGACACATTCGAGGGGCTTTGCAATGCCTCTTCTCCTAAGATTATCACAAGTCATAATCTTGTTTTGAGAAAAAAGCCAAAGAAAGCCTTGCACCCTAGGTGGTATTTTCACACTCCAGACAGCAAGCAAATAAATTGGATGAACACCTCTAAAGTTAATAATAGCATAAAGAGATTTAGAAGAGTAAATCCCATTAGACTCATACTTCCAGATCAAGGAGTCTTTCTCCTGGCTAAACTTAGTCATAGAGAGAATATCCACTAACTCAAACCATTGTGACAACAGTTCATCTGAGAAGGTCCTTCTAGAGGTGCATTTGACCTCCTGACCATCCTAGATTTCTGCAATGGTTTTGTTCTCTCGTTCACTAGAACGTACAGATCCCAATATTGGGTGGCTAAAGGAGCATTCCCATACCAGGTATCTTCCCAAAATCTAACTAAGCTTCCATCACCTATCTGCCATTTAAATCCTACCTTCACAGCTTGCAAAGTCCACAAAAAGCTTTTCCAAAACTGGGAAGGATGTGGATCATGACAGCAAAGGATATTTGGGCTTTTGGTATTATATTTGTTATCAACAATCTTCCTCCACATGGACCCCTCACCAGCTATGTACCTTTTAACCCAAGATCCAATGAGGCAAAGATTCATATCTTGGAGATTTGGCACCCCCATGCCCCCAAACTCCTTCTTCATACAGATAGAATGCCAGTTAGCTAAGTGGATTTTGTGGGCACCATCAGTGTCACTCCACAAGCAATTAGCCATATGAGAATTAATCAAATTCAATGCCCATTTGGGGAATTTAAAAAAGGAAAGTAAATAAACAGGAATACTAGCTTAGCAAGTTTTGATGAGTATAATCTTCCCTAGATATGAAAGCAACTTTCCCCTCCAACCTGCTATCCTAGCTAGAATTTTATCAATCAGGAATTGCAGGTCCTCTCTACTCAATTTATCAAAATGAAGAGGTATACCCAAATATTTGATAGGAAAGGATCCTTCTACACATTGAAAGATATCAATGAATCCCTCCAAATCCCTAGAATCATCATTGATAGGAACCAGAGCACTTTTATGGTAATTGATTCTCATGCCTGAAACCTGCTCAAAACAGGTGAGAATCCATTTAAGATTTAAAGCTACTCTACTATCATTCTCTAGAAATAACAAGGTGTCATCAGCATACTGTAAACACATGATTCCACCAGGGACCAGTTCAGGGAAAAGCCCTCTAATTAACCCAGACTGGGAACCTTTAATTAACATTTTAGAAAAAACATCTACAACCAGATTGAAGAGCAGTGGGGCCACAGGGTCCCCTTGTCTCAACCCCTTACCAGTCAGGAAGAAGTTACTTTCCTCCCCATTTAGTTTGACTCCAACAGAGCCACCTTGGGAAATACTTTTAATCCAACCTATCCACCTATTTCCAAATCCCCTCAAAGCTAACATCTCATAAAGGAATTCTAGATTAACTTTGTCATAAGCCTTCTCATAATCTATTTTAAAAACTAAACCCTGTCTTCCAGAAGAGTGTACTGCATGCACTACCTCATGTGCAGACACTACACTCTCCAAAATATACCTCCCTCTCACAAAGGAAGATTGGAAATCAGAGATAAGCCTACCAATCACCCCAGCAAGCCTAATTGTGAGTACCTTAGTAAAGATCTTAAACACACAATTAAGCAGACTAATAGGCCTAAATTTATTCATAGTTCTGGCCTCATTTTCCTTAGGGATCAGAGTAATCATCGCAAAGTTAAGTCTAAAAAGGTCTAGGTTACCATCAAACCAAAAATCAAACATTCTAACAAGGTCATCCTTCACAATATCCCAGAAGTTTTGAAAAAACATAAAAGGTAGCCCATCAGGCCCAGGTGCTCCATCTGAATAAGAGCTAAACACAGCATTTTTAATCTCCTCCTCTGAGAACCTGGCTTCCAGCCTAGCATTTTCCTCAGAGGTCACTTTCTCCTCACTACTATAGAAATCATCCTGCAGATGAATGTCTGGTGGCTCCCAACCAAATAGTGTTTTATAGTAATCTACAGCTATTTTCTTCATCCCCTCACTATCACTAACTGGGCCATCTTCCCCATCCAGAACATGTATCATTTTCTTCCTCCTCCTTTGATTAGCTACTGCCTGAAAATAAGCAGTATTCCTATCACCTTCTAGAATATCCCTATCTCTGGATCTTTGCCTAGCTTTAATCTCTTCAATTTCCCACACATGTTGCAACTCTTTCAGGATGTATCCCATCTTTTCTTTATCCTCATCAGATACCACACTAGTTTCAACCCTGATATCCGGAGCATCATACTCCTCCATAAGCTCTTTCTTCTCCCTCCTCAGAGCAGCTTCTAGATTCCTACTCCATCCTTTGGCAAGTTTCCTAAAGACCATAACTTTGTGTTGCCAGACATCCACAGGATTAGTGATATTACATCTACTAGACCAAGCTTTACTCACTAGCTCTCTAAAGTCAGGCCTAGTCAACCACCACTTCTCAAACTTGAAACTACAACTTTTATGTACCACATTAGAACCAGATTGCCATACTACTGGAGTATGATCACTACCAACCCTAGGTAGCACTCTAGCATTAGCCAGGGGGTAAGCAACATCAAACTCAGTAGTGCAGAAAATTCTATCTATCTTAGACATAATCAAATTATTTTGGTTATTTCCCCAAGTATATGACCTACCTGACATGTTGATCTCCACCAGAGACCACATATCAATCCAAGAATTAAAATTATCAGCCCATCTAAAGTTAATATTGCCATTATTCTTATCCTCTATAGATCTAACCAGGTTAAAGTCACCCCAATAATGGCAGGGCCAGACCAATCTAAAAACAAATTATGTAATTCAGAAAGAAAAGCAGACTTGTCTTCCTCATAACAGGGACCATAGACTGTAGTAATTCTAGACACTAAATCCTTATTCTTATCCTTAACTATCACACTAACAGAAAAAAGCTTAATGTCCCAACTAATAATATCAAAGCAATCTAAATCTACTCCCACTAAAATGCCTCCAGCAGAGCCATTAGAGGGCAAAAGATTCCACTCAAAATTCCTGCAACCTAGCAAATTCTTAAGGTAATTCCTAGAAAAACTACTCTGCTTAGTTTCCTGAAAACCCACATAAGCCTGTTTTAATGGACAAATCATATCCTCAATACACTTCTTTCTCCCAGGGGCCATAATGCCCCTAGCATTCCAGAAGATGTATCTCATTGGAATCTCTCTCTGGGGTGCTTGCCCCATCTACTCTTCACAGGAGTCCAACCTAACTCCTCATCTATAGAGGGGTCAAAGTATACATTGTTACTACTCTCAGTATTTTCATAACCATCATTGGACCTACTAAAGGAATCACAAGACTGAGAACAAGTCCTCTCCAATTTTAACACCAACTTTACCAGACATACCAACTAACTCATCTACAGGAAGAACACAGAAGGGTTTTTTTGAAGCAATACCTCTCATAGTAGGGATTTCAAGGTTTTGTTTCATCTTTAGCAGCTGAGATTTTTCAATGGTATTTTAACTACCAAGAACTCTAGTACTTTTCCTGGCAGCCTGCACTGGCCCCCAGTTCTTCTGCTTCCTCCTTTTCTGAACCCCCTGTTCCTCAGGCACTTTTTTTCTCTTGAAGCACCTCATTATCACCAAGAGAATGAAAAGTGGGCATAATATCCTCAGGGAGGCTATCAGCCTGGGTCATCACATCAACCTCTTGGGTAGCAATTTCCAGATCTTCCAGTTCCCCAGCCATCTCATTCAATTGCTGCATTTCAGAGAAAATGAAGGTAGTAGCCTCCATTTCAGGATTTCCATAGGCATCATAGAAGAGATATCCAAACCCACATCACAAACTTGATCCTGAACCTCCCCAAAACACATGTTAAACTCACTACTAGCATTACCATCAATAGACCTTTTCTAGAAACCAGCTCCACTGCCATTTCCTCTTCCAGATAAGGACCCTCCATTACTTCCAGAAGCAGAATCATTGACAGTGTTATTCTGATCTGCCAGGCCATCAATATCCATATCTTTCTGGTTGCTTGGATCCTCTCTCTTGTCATCACCTCCTCCATTAACCTCAGCATCCTTGCTAACTAGATCCACTATAGGAACTTCCACAGTCATCCTCACCTTAAAGGTTTTCCCTCCAATGCCAAACACTCTTTCAGTAGGGATTTTGGTGGGGTCCCTACACTGAACTTTAACTCTAACACACTCAAACAGAGACTGAAACATCCCCTGCCAGTCCAAGTCAATCAACAGACCAAAAGCTGAGGTGCATTGATCTAAAAGAGACCACTCACACCATCTTGGAAGCAACCCTCTAACCTGGACCCAAACTTCCTTGAGATCTTCCATGCCTTTTAATTCTTCTTTCCATACCTCAACATTCACAGTGATATCTGGATTTGTCAGCCCAAAGCAAGGGTATCCAGCTACTTGCTCAACTGAAATGTGTGGTGGAAATTTAACTACATAGGACCATCTTCCCAAAGCCCTCACTTGCCAAGGCCAGTTGGTCTTGTACATTTCAGAGAACTCTTTGATCAACTCCTCCTTACATAACTCTCCAGCCTCCACATACACAATGCCACAATTCCTCATACTCCCCAGAGCATTTGAACCCAGATCAGGAGCTTCTACATGGTAAAACCCCAAGCCTGGGGCATCACTGCCAATGTACTTAGCCACCTGATGTGGCCTCCTCTTGACTGGACAAGCCTCAACCTGATGAGCAGTGGCCTTGCATATGAAGCATTTCTTTGGCTGTTCAGATGCGGCCTGATGATGCCCTAGGTCACCACAATTGAAGCATGTCACTTGCGCATATTCTGTGAACTCCCTGCTACTCACCCCCTGCACTTGAGCCTGAACCTTATTTCCACCTGCTCCTTTATCCAAGTTCCTCTTCAACTTATCTTTCCCTGCCACACCACCCTGACCCTGATGTGCCAGCTACTTGCCACTTCCCTGTTTCCTCAGCTGAGAATCAGACGCCTGAGGCCTCATCTGACCCTGGCCCCTGGCTGCTCCCATTGCGCCCCTGCTGAAGAACCATGGGAGGGGTCGGGTAGGGAGGGTAGCCTCCTGCAAACATCCACGGCGGAGGAGCCCCAGGGAAGCCAAAGAACGGCGGCGGATACCCAAATTGCTGCATCCCCCCCGGCTCTGGCATCGGCCCCTGTTGCTGCTGCGAAGAAGCTGGGCGAGCACCTCGCCCCCTCCCCCTGCCTCTGCCGTCAGCCATCACGAACTTCTCCTAGATCTTAGCAAAATTCAACCGCAGTCCTCTCCCCCACGGCGAGCTGCTACAGCTAAAATTGACACGGTTATTGGACTGACAGTCTTCTTCACTCACAGGGAAACAATCTATCATAGAGAAATTCCTGGCCTCAAACTGCTTTTTCTGGATCCAGACTGCTATCTCATCCTCCTTAGGGTTCAGCCTCGCACCCAAGCATCGCCCTGGATCTGGATCTGGAGGAAGTGGGGGAAGTGGGGAAAGTAGGAGAGGAGGGGAAAGTGGGGCTCCCCACAACTGACCAAAGTAGCCCGAATCCACCTCCTCCTCCTCGCTGACCACCGAGGCCCACTCCTCCACCGGAATCCCCACCTGCCCGGGCCCCTCAACAACCCCTTCTGCATAGAATTTG
>NC_041389.1:5588735-5594764 GCF_002162155.2 Triticum dicoccoides
TGTGGGAAACCTGGGACGCCGGCGACGTCTGATCTCCTCCGCACCTACGACGTCACCACTATCTAGCTCGAATCCTGCCTGAACAACCTCCACGTCGCCCTCTGAGCACGGGAAGTAGATGATGCCTCCTCCGAAGCCCACTCCAGAATCAGATCTGGCGTGAGTGGCTGCCCCCTCGCAAACAGTCGATCTCGCTCCTCCTGATTTATCCGTGACATGGCTCGCAGTACCTTATGCATACGAGTTTCTCTCACCAGCCCCGATGCGATCTCTGCATCTCGCGCCGCCCGGGTCGTCGCAGTCCACGCCTGCATCTCCCCTTCCTGCAACCTCGCCACCTCTGCCATTAGCCGCTGGATCTCCCGGTCTGAGGCCACTCCGCCTCCTCCAGGCGACGCCATCACCAGCGCAAAGCACCAAGGACGATCCGGGGCTCGACGGCGATCTCAGCGCCACCTGCAGTCCCGCGCTGCACGGCACGGTCTGCCTCGGGGAGGAGAACCCAACCACTAGAGGGGAGCCGCGGGTGTCGACGCAGCAAGCCGCCGGCGGCGAGCAGTGTGGTGGTGTCGGTGGTGTGGAGGCGGGGAGGAGGGGTGGGAGCGGGAGCATGAGGAGGGGTGGGAGGGGGAGCATGAGGGCCGTCAATCATCCGAAGATTTCTGCTGCTTAAGTTTATTTGGTATTCAGCCCCTATGGCTTTATCTATGTAAGACTTGACCATAATGGTCATAATTTGTGTAAGACGGTATGTATGGATGTAAGACTCTTGTTATTCAGCTTCTGTGTGTTGAGTGAGCATTGATCTCTGGGATCACTGTACACGTGCATTCGGTGAACACGACTTATGAGTCGAGGTCCCCATAGAAAGGGAGGGTAAGGCAGGGATACCTACGTCAGAGGATCCACTTCCACTATACTACTTTGACCAAATGTTAGAGTAATAATATATGACATGCAACTTACACAAATGTTAGAGTAATAATATATGACATGCAACTTACACAAAGCATACAGGGTCTAATGTGTTTTTCGAGGCTAACTTTGACCAAATGTTAGAGTAATAATATATGTCATGCAACTTACACAAAGCATACGGTCAATTTCGTATGTGAAAGGAGTTTCCAATGATATAATTTTCACATTATACATCTCATGTACTCCCTCCGTCTAGGTGTGTAAGTCATCTTACAAAAACCAAATAATCCCAAAACACGTAGGCGCGGTGCATTAACTTCTACCTCGTTTCTTGTTTCTTGACATACACTACAGGAATCAGCTAATTTGCCGTCTGTGTGGGTCTTTGCCATCAGCTTTTCGTCGGGACAGACGGCAAACACATATTCTGCCATCTGTCTATGACGGCAAAGAACGACTGACGGCAAAGTATGACTTTGCCGTCTGTTTTTTTTCAGATGACGGCAAAGACATACTTTGCCGTCTGGTTTTTTTACGAATGACGCCAAAGACATACTTTGCCGTCTGGTTTTTTTTAGATGACGGCAAAGACATACTTTGTCGTCTAGTTTTTTACGAATGACGGCAAAGACATACTTTGTCATCTGGTTTTTTTAGATGACGGCAAAGACTACTCTTTGCCATCTGCTTTTATTTCGCTGACGGCAAAGTCAGTTTTGGAACAACTGTAGGTAAGTAGACTGTATGTAGCAAAATAAAATTTTGAAAATGCAAAGAAGGTCTAAAATATACGAAATTTTGCATGGTATTGGTGTATGAATCTTGTAAGGCGTGGAAAAAGTTTGATTTTTCCTACGGAATTTTAACGTAGTTATTTTATCAAAATAACTAAGGTTAAGAAGCACAAACTTTTTACTAACTTCCTATTGGCCCAACCCACCCTCCCATGGATCGATGACGTGGCATGGGTAGCCAACCCAACCACTCTCTCTCCCTTATCCCCAGCGCACCCACCGTCCCACCCCCACACGATCTCTCTCGGTCTCTCCTATCTCTTTCTCTCCCTCGCTCCTACCACTCATCCTCCTCGATCGGGAGTGGAGCTCCAGATCCAGAGCACACCGGCGCCGGTGCCTCGACTTCGACCGTCAGCCGCTACCCCTTCCCCTTCGCCCCCGGCCCCCGGCCTTGCTCCCGCACCCTGGCGCCCCTGCAGGCCTCTGCCGGCCACGGTCCCCGCGCCCCCACAGCCATTCACCAGCCTCGGCGTCAGTCGCTCGTCGTCCCCGCAGTACTCCGCCGGTCCCGGCCTCGTCCCCCTCGCCGGCCCCGTCACCCGTCGCCATGGGCTCCAGTCCCATCACCTCGTCCCCCTCCGCCCGCGCCACCGGGCGCCTTCCGCCTCCGTCCACACGCGCCCGCCGCCGTGTGCCTCCCGCCTCTGCATGCATGCCACCGCGCGCCTCTGGTCTTCGCCCGCGTGTGCCCGCCTCTGCCCTCCCCGTCCGACGGCCGAAGCCCGCCTCCGCCCGCGCCACCGTCCGCCTCCGCAACGGCTGTCGCAGGGAGCAGCGCCGGAAGCGGAGGGCCGCTGCCGCTCACCCCATCGGGTGCAGGACGCCGAGCGGCTACAAGGCCCACACGGCTGTCGTGCGATCTTTGTCTGTAGGACGATTTCGGAGCCCGTTTCTCTGTAGCATCAACATGTAAATCGATTATGAATTGTTGATGTTGAGTTCTGTAAATTGATCTATAAAAAATATTGTAGCTACCAAATTTTGATGGCCGAGCGTCCTGCAAACTGATTATAGTTGATTTGCTGTGTAAATTGAGCTGTAAAGAATGCCATGGAAAATGTTTTACTGTTTAGGTGTCTTGTGAATTTTTTAGAATAAAAAAATCTTTGTCGTCTCTAAAGTAGTTTGGTGACAGCAAAGATTGTGCTTCGGCTGACGGCCAAGATGTCAGTTTGCCATCTGTTACTAGGATTCGCTGACGGCAAAGTCTTTGCCATCTGCCCGATGAAAAGCTGACGGCAAAATACCCTTTGCCGACTTTGTCTTTGCCGTCATACTTTGCCGTCAGCTGGTTGATGGCAAACTCTTTGCCGTCTGTATACCAGCCTTTGCCGTCTGTTATTGCCTGACGGCAAATTGCCTGATTCCTGTAGTGATATCAACCAATAAGAGATGAGGGTGTGCATGGTTTTAATGACCTGAGACTATCAAACTTGACATGCAGTGGTTAGTTCATTGCATGCAATACTATTAATTAGCAGATAAACATTAATGTCTCTCGTTTTCCCCTCCTCCTTGATCACGGTGCACAGCCTAAGATGACTTACTCACCTATGTGAAAGGAGTACTATTAATATTGTCAATATTCAAATTGGAAACCATCTTGAGTACAAATCTAGGAGTACGTACGAATCTACCAATATTGATTGGGCGTTGTTGAATGTTCATACCTTTTTTTCTCATAGTAGAGATACTTTGACTATACATAAAACTTATATGTAAAGTAGAAAGGATAGGAGGGAGTATATTGAATACCCTTTATATATGATTTGCGGATGCTATGATCACCGGTTCAAAATTTTGAATCCGCCTTAGGTATCACGTGCCCCCACTCGTTCCCTCTCGATTTCATCTCGGGGTCCGGAGATCTATTGAAAGATGACTAGGGTGGATACATGCGAATGATACTCGGAGGAATGTTCAAATGAGGCATGCGGGAGGATGGACTCGACTGGAGGGCGACATGATCGATGGAGAAGAGGGTTGGAGAGGAATGAGAAATAAGCAAACGCCACATGATTACACTTGAACGGCTCAAATAAACAATAAGTTGTCTCGCTTGACCTACATAGTGAAAGGCCTAATGCGCAAGGCGGAGCACTGACGCTCGATTATGGCCAGGAAAATAGGGAAACCGACATGTGGGGCACACCAGTCGGGACGACGTAGCGCAGACTAGTCCAATGGAGGATCTGGCCCACGACCTCCTCACCACCGACAACCATTCATGTGGGTCGTTGGGGCGAACAACGGGGCGCAGCTCCAGCACTGCCTCAGGACACGGTGACCGCGGTGAGCGACACGCTCATATCGTTGACACGGTCGGTTTCAGTGTGCCGAGGGTGGCGTTAATGCTGTGGCACGACCAACGGTATGTTTGGTTTGTGCCCAAGGTTGCCCCATCAAAGCATTGGGTAGCCAAAATTTTGGTTGAGGTATTGGTTGCCCATGATTTGGCCGACATTGGCAAGAAAAATGAACTATAGTTGGCTAGAGTTTATTGGCATGCCAAAGAAATGGCAACCATCCAAGCAAAGACCAATCTTTGGGTCATGACCAAAGATTTGGTTGAGGTATTGGTTGCCCATGATTTGGCCGACATTGGCAAGAAAAATGAACTAGAGTTGGCTAGAGTTCATTGGCATGCCAAAAAAATGGCAACCATCCAAACAAAGACCAATCTTTGGGTCATGACCAAAATTTTGGTAAGGTGCACTTTGGCCACAATCCAAACACACCCCAACACCCGGCTCGTTGAGGATGCACGGGGCGCCGCGACGCGTCCGCGGAGTGGTGTAGCTCGGCCAACTGCATCCTCTGGACCTGAGACCATGCCGGGTCATATTGCTTTTTCAATGACATGCGGGGATCACATTTGAGCAAAGGGCATCTCCAACGTTGCCATGACCGCAGCTGACTACCCTGGCACACCAAAGACCTCGTCCCTCGCACCGTCGCGCGGTGCGTTCCCAGCCGGCGCCAGCTACCCGGATTCATGTCGTCCATTCGTATGTCGTCGTTAAGAGGCTCGGTGCCCGAGGAACCAACTCCGGCGACTTTATGACGCACCCGGACGCTTGGCCTCACCAGAATGCGCTACTTAAAGCGGCAACGCCCAGCTAACCTCCACACCATAGCGCATCGTCCTCCTACCTGGCACCACATCCGCCATGACAGCAAGTGCGAACGCTCTGTGGGAGAGCTTGTCTTCGAGGATGAAGCTCGAGGTCGCCGCCCTCGCTCAAGTCGCCTCTCGCGACGCAATAGCGGCGTAACCGGACGTGGATGCGACCGCACAAGCGGTGGCCACGCTGGCGGACAACGACGGGAGCACCGTCAGGCACGCGTCCAACGTCCGGCACCGCCGAGGTCGGGGACTCCTCCGAGGATGAGTAGGGCATGGGAGGCGGTAGGGCATGGTGTGCCAACTGCCGGGTCCGTATCCCGTGTTCTACTCTTCCTCGCCGGAGACCGCACCTTCACTTCACGGGTCTTGAACCCCGCCCCCGTACATAGAGATCGCAGATGGAGGACATCGGTCGCCGCTGTAGAATAGGTTTAGGGTCGGGTTTCTTTTATTTTTCTGTCCTATAAAAGTTTGAAATGTAATAAAAATCTGCCGTGTTTGCATTAATCTCGCCCGGTGTATATGAACTTTCACAATAATATAAATATTGTAGGAGTACTAGCAAGATGCCCGTGCGTTGCACGGAAGATCAAGATCTTGTGGGAGAAAAGGATGAACAAGGGACAACCTTACCTGCAAATGTGGAGAGGAGTGCAGGTAAATTGTCATAGTTTCCTTCCTATCCGTTAGATATAGATCGGACGGCCTATATTGCAGGATGACAGGCACACCATCATCACCAACTCTGCTTTTTATTGAACCGAGACAAATCTAAAAAACCCAACTAAGACAACATTCCAGCATATCGCGCGGGAAAAGACCCGATCGTGTCGTTTTAGTCAGGATTACCGGATTACTAGTAGTAGTATCGATGGATCGCGGAAAGCAACATTTTTTTGAGGGGGCAAAGCACCTAGTTTAAAAGGAAAAAAGGCGGTACACTCATAGCACTCCTATCGCGGTCGCATAGCACCCCACAGACGTTCGGTCCTGCACACGGCTGACGCAAACGGAACGCGCTTCGGCTTGCCTCTTCACTGACATGTGGGACTGCACTTGGAGAAACCGACCATGCGCCAAACTCCCCCCGCCCACCGCGCGAAAATCCTCCCCCCCACACAAAAATTCCCCCTAAATTCGATTCAACCGCCCATCAGCGAAATATTCCCCAAACCCCCCTCCCCCTC
>NC_041389.1:5595005-5607628 GCF_002162155.2 Triticum dicoccoides
CCCTCCACTCCATTCGCTCCGCCAAAGCCGCCCTCCCCGCTGCACCGATACATCGGCGCCGCGGTTCGTCGAGGGGACGCACGGCGATCCTCTCGCTCCCACAGTACGCTCTCGTAGACTGGCGTCCTCTAGCCGCGCCGCCAGCTCTGGCTACGTTCTCGTGGAGGCGCACGGTAGTCAGCGCCGCCACCGCTAGCGACATTCGTGTGGAGACGCACGGCGGTCAGCTTCTCCCACAGTCCGCGCATTCTGGACTGAGGCCCCGTTCATGTCGGTGTAGCGCTGAATGTTAGCTGATAGACGCTGTTAATCTCACAATTTGCCGAAGTAGTTTACTGTCAATATGCTCTGCTTAAGAAGCTTCCTTGCCCTGTTTTGCACTCAATCTGCTTAGCTGAGATGGCATGCCAAGGCTGATTAGTTGCTAAAATATCCTGCCATATATTTATTTTGACGTAGATTGGCATGGTCTAGTAGCCAATCTGTTAGGTGAAATATCTCTACATCGTTTTATACTCGATCTTTGTTGTTGCGATGGCCTTCGATAGTTCGATGGTTGTGTGCTCGGCCTCATTGACTGCTGAAACAACCTGCCATAATTTAGCACACAAATCTGTTTGCTGAATTAGCTTTACATATATTTCGTTACTTAGATCTACTCGTCCAAATATCTTGCCATAGCTTTAGACATCGACCTAGGCATTTTTTTCTGGACTTCATAAAAAAGCATATATGTTTTTCCTGTAATATATAGTAGAAGAACTAATTTGTATATCTAACAGATGGACAGGACTTGGATAACTTCTGCTCAAAGATTCTCCACTGCATATGTCGAGGGGGTTGAAAACTTCATGAAATTTATCAGAGCTGAGTACGGTGGTCTGAAATCAGATGAGCTCTGCCCGTGTAGCAGTTGTATGAATTTAGTTACAAGACCCCAATAAACTGTGCAAAATCATCTACACTTGTATGGGATGTCGGTCACATATACTAGGTGGGTTCATCATGGTGAAGCTGTGAACGTCAATGTTATTGACTACGTGGAAGCAGCAGATCACCATCTTGATCTGCCTGATGCTCAGGTGGAAGAGGAGGAGGAGGTGGTGGTGGCGGAGCCAGTGAGTTTGACCAACATTGAAACAATGCTACGAAATGCTCGTGCATTCCATGAACTTTCACCTGTAGAAGAAAAACGGTGGGCCCGCATGTTGGAACAATGCAACGTTGCTGTCACCACAGGAAATAAGCTGCCAGTATTCTCAGCTATGGTCACCTTTCTTCAGGTGAAGACATCTGAGTGGATGACCAACAAATCATTCGATGCGATGTTGGCTGCTTTCCGCAGATATTTCCCAGATGCGTCTGAGCTGCCACACACCTACAGTAAAATGAAGAATTTCCTTCGTGCAGTTGGAATTGGATATGATATGATCCATGTTTGTAAGAATAATTGTGTTCTGTTCCTTAAGGATTATGCCAACTTAAGTGAATGCCCGAGATGCAAATCATCAAGATGGAAAGATGGCGATGCTGTGAAGAGGGTTCCTCATAATGTTCTGAGACATTTTCCAATTACACCAAGATTGCAGAGGTTGTTTCATGATGCTGAAACAAGAGAGGATGTATTGTGGCATTCTAGGAACCAGGAGTACAGAGATCAGAATGTAATGAGCCATCCATCTCATGGTAGTGAGTGTAAAAGCTTCAATGATAAACACAAAGAGTTTGCTGCTGACTCGAGAAACATTAGACTTGGCTTAGCTTCAGATGGATTTAACCCATTTGGCTATCAGAGCGCCACATATAGCATGTGGCCAGTGCTTGTTATCCCTTACAACATGCCTCCAAATGTCTACACCAAAGAATCAAACTACATGATGGCCTTGCTCATCCCAGGTACAAAAAGTCGTGGAAAGGATTTTGATTTGTTCATGGAGCCTCTTGTGGAGGAACTTCAACAGCTATGGAAGGGTGTTCTCACTCGAGACGTATATAGCAGCCCACCAGCTGATTTCTTTCTGCGTGCTGTTGTAATTTGGTGCATCCATGATTATCCGGCTTTGGGCACTATGTCAGGACGAACGACACATGGTTACAATGCATGTGTTCGCTATGACAGGAATCCGCTGTCATATGCAATACTTAGCAAGATCTGTTACATTGGACACCGTCGTTTCCTTGCCAAGCACAAGTCGCATCCTAGAAAATACCGAAGACATGTGTTCAATGCAAAGCATGAAAACCGTGATGCGCCACAGAGGCTCACCGCCGATGAGTTGCAAGTGGAATTAGAGAAGGTCAGGCATATTACACCAGGAAACCATCCTGGTAATGGTAGTAGGAAAAGGAAGCGTGGCACGGTAGAAGAGAGATTATTGTTTACCCGCAGGTCCACTTTGTGGGACTTGGAGTATTGGAAAGATTTGGATCTGCGGCATAATCTTGATGTGATGCACATCGACAAAAATATATGTGATAGCATTATCGGCACACTTCTTAACATTGAAGGCAAGACGAAAGATACCTTAAAATCTAGGATTGATTTGACACACCTGGGTATAGACAGGATTTGCAGGTGCAAGATGAAGGTAAACCACGGGATATGGCACCAGCTGTGTACGTCTTGGACAAGGTAAAAAGAAAAGAATTCTGCGAGGTCCTATCACGTGTGAGATTCCCACATGGATTTGCTTCCAACCCTGAAAGGAGAGTGAGTGCACATGGAAAAAAGGTACAAGGGTTGAAAACTCATGACTGCCACGTCCTACTTCAAAGGGTTTTACCTGTTATCCTTAGAGGATTGGGCCGCCCTGACTTATACAGAGCAGTTGCAGAGTTGGGACAATTCTTCAGGGAACTCTGAAGTAGAAATATCAGGATAGATGCTTTGGAGCATCTTAGAGACAAGATACCAACTATCCTATGCGACCTTGAGAAGATATATCCTCCAACCTTCTTTGATGTAATGGTGCATTTGGCTATTCATCTACCTGATGAGGCACTACTTAGAGGTCCAGTACATTATGGCTAGATATACCCTATTGAAAGGAGGCTAGGCACTTTCAAGGGCTATGTTAGGAACAGAGCTAGACCCGAGGGTTCCATTGCAGAGGCCTACATTGCAAAAGAAGCATTGACATTCTGCTCAAAATACATTGAAACAGCTGATCAACTTAGCAAAGAGGTGGGTCAAGACAATCCCGGGCTCAATGTTTTCGATTATTCTGTTCGAGTTACAGGGAAGAGTCGACAAGAGGACAAACCTAAAGATTTGGACAAAATGGTTTGATATCTGTTGAATAACTGTCCTGAGATACTACCTTATATCAAGTAAGTGCAGTGCTGCAGCTTATACATCGTAATCTACTAAACTTGCAGCACATTCTTATATATTTAGATGTTTGACGCGATCACTATGTTGTGCAGCATCTACAAAGAGGAGTTACTGCCGCAAAATCCAAGAAACATTGACAAACTGGTTATGGCAGGATTTGCGAAATGGTTCAAGAACCATGTAAGCTTTTGAAGTGCACTGTCAGTTTTTTAATATATTGAGTACATAAGATGATCAGCTTTTCTATTTTCTAACCATAGGTTAAGAAGATGCAGGAGGATGGGCAGGCAGTTGATGATGCCCTTTACTCACTACCAATGGGTCCTGATACTCGGGTAAGACATTATGAATCTTGCATTGTTGGAGATGTGCGCTACAACACCCTTGCATGAGACGAAGGCAAGAAGACACAAAACAGTGCCATCATGAGCACGGATACGTATAACAAAGAGACAACTGAAATGTATGCTAACATAACAGACATTGTTCAGTTGTAGTATATCTCCAGTTTCGAGGTTCATCGGTGTGTGGTTCTGTTGTGCTATCGTTGGTATAACATGTTTTCAAGGATCGCAAAACCCAAAGCTGATGATTATTTCAAATCCATCAATGTCAAGGTGGCGTACCAGACAAACGAGTCTTTTATTTTGGCAAATCCAGCAACACAGATATTTTTCTTGGAAGACACATTTGCACGTAGCGATGACTGGAGAGTATTGCAAAGGTTTGAGCAAAGGAATTCGTTTAATGAAGTTACACAACAAGATGATGCTTACACTGCTCCTGATGTACAAGATAACACAGATGTTCCTAATATCTTTGAGAACCATCACGTCAATGACGCCGGCGAAAAGATTGCATGTCGTGCTATGGACAAACAAGAGATGATCAAGAAGAAGCCAATGTTCGAGGACGTTGAGGACGAAGAAGAAGATGACACCGTGGGGAATTACGATTCAGACTGATACACATGGCAAAGATGTTGACACTGCTGCTGCGGATGATGATTACATTGTGTCGTATTTACCTGTCAGAAGACGTTTTTTTATCTACTATGTGAAATTGTGTTTGCTATGACAATTGAAACCTGATGAACATGTTGTTTAGTATTTTGCTGTGAGAACATCACTTGTTATGTATGCTGATTTGTGTTTGGTGATTGTATGACAACTTAAACATGATGACATTGTTGTTTAGTTGTACTCATATTTGGCTGTGAAACTTGAATTTGATGACATAGTTTGTTGTTGGACTGCAATTTTCTCGACGTCTTCGAATGAGAACAAAGCTGACCCGACAGGGCCTCTGCTATTTATTTATTTATATGAGCAAAAGGGGATACCCCCTGATTTCCGTTAATAGAAATCATTAGATATTCACAAACACTACGCCCAGCCTGCTACACAGGTTTCATTCATTACTATTTTCAGCAAAGTGCTCATGTCGTAGCCATTGAATACATCACGAGTGCTACATACACTGCAAATAAAGAGACAATCATCCTACAGAGCACATCAATTTTGCCCATTATCTTCACAAGCTCTTTCATCTCCTCATTGTTGTCAAGGCCGTTCAGCAGCTGTTGCTTGGCCATGTTCAGAGGAATTGCATCTTTAACCTTCTGCTCTGCATCTTCCTCTTCTGCCGTTCCTTCAGTTACTTGTCCAACACCCCAACCTGCTGGTATTGGGATTCCTCGACTAACCAAATAATCAGCATAATTGCATAACCCCACATGAGCAACTTCCCAGAAATACAAATCACACGAATCTTCCCTTTTCTGCATGAATCAAATTGGAAGATCGTCAAACAAACTATTAGAAAATCAGCAACTGAAAGCAGCAGAACAACACTTAAACATATTATTACCCCATGATTCGGGCATTTGTAGAAGACTTGGCCAGGGTTGCGGATTGTGGTTGAGACGCGACGGATGACTCTGCGTGATTTGCAGCAGTGGCACCACACCAATGGTAGCGGGTTGCGATGAGCAATCGGCTGTGGTGCGCGTGCCGGCAGTGGTGTGATGAGACCCACAGGCGATGGTACGGGTGGCGACTTGGTGCATATCTGGTTGTTGCCTGCTGAAGAGCAGGTGAACGAGCAGCCAGCGGACATGGTTGCTGCGGCCAAAGCTTCTGATGCTAGGCAGAGTAAGTAGAGAAGAGGAGAAGCGAACGTTGGATATGTCAGTTTCATTACTTGCAATGTAGCATAGCACCATATATAGTCATAGTCTAGGTTTGGATTTGAACCAGCTACAGGAGCACGTCTTTCTTTTTTCTAAAACTCGGCAACGTCTCTTTACTGGTACACTAGCTTGTTCTGTACGCCTTCCCAAGTGTTTGATTTTCTTTCCCTTTTTTTGCAAGGAAGGAAGGAGGACAAAATTGAGACTTCCTCGGACTCAAACCCAAGACCTCTCAGTTGAAAACCAAGGGTGCTAGTCACTTATGTGGCGAACATTCCCTGTGAGGAGGACGGCAGACGAACGCATTTTCCTCGCAGTTTTCTTCCTATATATAAAAAAGTATGCTACTTGGTGTCCGCTTAGTCAAACAACGATTGTGCCAACCTTTACCGTTCGATTGAAATTCAACGTCTGTCGCGTTTCTCCAGTCTCTTCTTCCTCGAGCCGCGAAAGCCAAACCAGTGCCGGCGGGACCGCCTGCTCCCGCCTCCCACGGCTGGCTGTGATCTTCCCCGGCTCCTGTTCGTTCCCGTCCGGGCCACACCATCGTCCTCTGCCTTGGTTCGCTCGCTACAGCACCGCCCTCTGGTGTTCTCAACATGGTCAACAACCGAGAGGAATAAGGAGATGGCTGTACATGCTGAGGATGACAGTAGGGACCCAGCAGCGCGCGCAGTAATTTTGTTTTTTCGGGACGGAGAAGGGTATCAACTGGGTTGTGCGTGACCCGTGGCCCGTCTAGCCCAGGCTTTTTATTTCATATGTTTAGCACATGACCAGCCCAGTTTGTTTTTTTCCTTTCTGAAAAATGGCTAGCCAGCTATTTTGTTTTTTGCAGAATAACCAACATAGGCCTACTTGCTTTTCTACGCCCTGCTGGGCCGAAAATCTTTCAAGATGAGGAGGGATGCATTTTTCCCAGAAAATGGGCTATAAGTAATAAGGAATGGGCTATAAGTAATAAGAAATGGGCTATAAGTAATAATAAATGGGCTGTAAAATGAAAAAAATACAGCAAACAGGCAATTAGTTCCCAAATACTGTTTTCTTTTGGATTTTGATATTTTAAATTTCATTGTTTTTGTGCGGGTAAAATTTCATTGAATTTAAATTAAGGTATATTTAGATTTAAGATTAATTTGAATCTGGCTAGAAATTTCGGGTTGTATGCTGTTTGGGACAGATTTGGAGGCTGACTTGTGGGTCTACTAGGTTGACGTGTACTTTGGCTTTGTCAACTTAGTCCACAAACGATTCTAGTAGCAGTGACCGTTGGATGTTAATCCAACGGCCGTGTTGCTTCTTCAATATCTGATCTTCTTGCTCCAGCCGCCCATTCTAGGTGGGACTGCCTGCTCCCACCTCCCGTGGCCGGCTGTGCGGCCACACAGGCCGCACCGCCCCACCCTACTTCATTGCTGGCCAGGCCATTCCTCTACTCACCCACACCTCCTGTTATTTTCCGGCGACGGCAGCCGGACCAGTAAAACCTCGTACTCCCCACCGCGGGAAACCATTGCCGAGTCTTCCGCGGCTCCGTATCATTCCCTTCCTTGGCCTCGCCGTCGTCCACCGCCATGGTGCTCTCGGCGCGGCCTGGTCAACATGGTCAATGAACAACATCCATCGGTCGTGGACTATACACGCAAAATAATGATTCCTCCACCTAACAGCTGGGATCCACCGGAAGGACCTCTATATTTTGCGAAAAAAATGTTCCCCCCGCTGACATGTCGGACCCACCATCTATATCTTCGCACGCAAGGAAGTGCCTCCTTATTACGCACAAAAAAAATGAATACCCACCCTGCTAGATGGGACCCGCCATAGTGGGATGATGACTTGTGGGCCAACTAAGTTGACGGGGATGGAGGGCTTTGTCCACTTAGTCAATATGAACGATTCTAGATCCAGTGACCGTACGATGTCCATCCAACGGCCATAGTGCTTCTTCAACCTCTGGTCTTCTTGCTCCAGCCGCCCAAAGCAGCACCGGTCGTGCCGCGTGCTCCTGCCTCTCGTGGTCGGCTGTGATGCCACGGAGGCCTCACCGCCCCTACTACTCCCACCGCTGGCCCAGGGTATCCCTCTACTCACCCACACCCCCTGTTATTCTGCGGCGACGACAGCCTCACGCCGCAGCCAAACCAGTGAACCGCCGTACTCCTCTCCGCGCGGGCTACCACTGCTGCGTCTTCCCTGGCTTCGCGTCGTCCCCTTCCTAGGCCTCGCCGTCGTCCAGACCACTGCCCTGGTGCTCTCGGTGCGGCATCGTCAACGTGGTCAACGACCGACTTCCATCGGAAGAGTACTGTACGTGGAGAGGCTGACAGCTGGGTCCAGGCGGCCGCAAGGAAGTGCCTCCTTATTACGCACAAAATAATTATTCCTCCACCTGACAGCAGGGACCCACCGGACGGGCCACCTTATTTCGCGAAAAAAACGTTTCCCCCTGGCTACTGGGACCCACCGGACGGGCTAGAGTATTTTGCAAAAAAAAACGTTCCCCGCGCTGTCAGCTCGGACCCACCGGAATTGCCTCCTTATTACGCACAAAAAAATGAATACTCCCCCTGCTAGCTGGGACCCACCATGGTGGGAGGCTGACTTGTGGGCCTACTAAGTTGACTGGGACGGGGGCCTTTGTCAACTTCAGTCAATATGAACGATTCTAGCTCCAGTGACCATACGATGTCCACCCAACGGCCGTAGTGCTTCTTCAACCTCTGGTCTTCTTGCTCCAGCCGCCTAAAGCAGCGTCGGTCATGCCGCATGCTCCTGCCTCCCGTGGCCGGCTGTGCTGTGATGTCTACTACATAACCTTCTTCTTGTAGACGTTGTTGGGCTTGCAAGTGCACAGGTTTGTAGGATAGTAGCAAATTTCCCTCAAGTGGATGACCTAAGGTTTATCAATCCGTGGGAGGCGTAGGATGAAGATGGTCTCTCTCAAACAACCCTGCAACCAAATAGCAAAGTGTCTCTTGTGTCCCCAACACACCCAATACAATGGTAAATTGTATAGGCGCACTAGTTCGGCGAAGAGATGGTGATACAAGTGCAATATGGGTGGTAGATAAAGGTTTTGTAATCTGAAATAATAAAAACAGCAAGGTAACTAATGATAAAAGTCAGCGTAAACAGTATTGCAATGATAGGAAACAAGGCCTAGGGTTCATACTTTCACTAGTGCAAGTTCTCTCAACAATAATAACATAGATAGATCATATAACAAGCCCTCAACATGCAACAAAGAGTCACTTCAAAGCAACTAATAGCGGAGAACAAACATAGAGACTATTGTAGGGTACGAAACCACCTCAAAGTTATTCTTTCGGATCAATCTATCAAAGAGTTCATACTAGAATAACACCTTAAGACACAAATGAACCAAAACCCTAATGTCACCAAGATACTCCATTGTCACCTCGAGTATCCGTGGGCATGATTATTTGATATGCATCACACAATCTCGGATTCATCCAACCAACATAAAAGTACTTCAAAGAGTGCCCCAAAGATTCTACCGGAGAGTCAAGAAAACCTGTGCCAACCCCTATGCATAGGTTCATGGGCGGAACCCGCAAGTTGGTCACCAAAACATACATCAAGTGGCACGTGAAATCCCATTGTCACCATAGATAAACACGGCAAGACATACATCAAGTGTTCTCAAAGTAAAGACTCAATTTGATAAGATAACTTCAAGAGGGAAACTCAATTCATCACAAGAGAGTAGAGGGGGAGAAACATCATAAGATGCAACTATAATAGCAAAGCTCGCGATACATCAAGATCGTGCCATAGAGAGAACACGAGAGAGAGAGAGAGAGAGATCAAACACATAGCTACTGGTACATACCCTCAGCCCCGAGGGTGAACTACTCCCTCCTCATCATGGAGAGCACCTGGATGATGAAGATGGCCACCGGTGATCGATTCCCCATTCGGCAGGGTGCCGGAATGGGCTCCCGAGAGGTTTTTGGTGGTTACAGAGGCTTGCGGCGGCGGAACTCCCGATCTATCTTGATATTCGATGGTTTTAGGGTATGTAGGGTTATATAGGCGAAAGAAGTCGGTCGAGGGGGGGCGTGCTCGAGGGGTCCACGAGACAGGGGGAGCGCCCTGTAGGGGGGGGGGCTATCTCCTGGGCTCCTCGAGCATCTTCTGACTTGAACTCCAAGTCTCTAGGATGATATTCTTCCAAAAAATCACGTTGCCGAAGGTTTCATTCCCTTTGGACTCCGTTTGATATTCCTTTTCTTCGAAATACCGAAACAGGAAATAAAACAGCAATATGGGTTGGGCCTCCGGTTAGTAGGTTAGTCCCGAAAATGATATAAGTGTGTAAAGTAAAGCCCATAAACATCCAAAAGGGGTAATATACTAGCATGGAACAATAAAAAATTATAGATACATTGGAGACGTATCAAGCATCCCCAAGCTTAATTCCTGCTCGTCCTCGAGTAGGTAAATGTTAAAAACAGAATTTTTGATGTGGAATGCTACCTAGCATAATTCTCAATGTAATTTTCTTTATTGGGGCATGAATGTTCAGATCCAAATGATTCAAAATAAAAGTTCATATTAACATGAAAATGGTGATACTTCAAGCATACTAATCAATGTAATCATGTCTTCTCAAAATAACATGGCCAAAGAAAGTTATCCCTACAAAATCATATAGTCTGGCTGTTGCTCTATCTTCATCACACAAAGTATTTAATCATGCACAACCCCGATGACAAGCCAAGCAATTGTTTCATACTTTAATAATCTCAAACTATTTCAACTTTCACGCAATACATGAGCGTGAGCCATGGACATAGCACTATATGTGGAATAGAATGGTGGTTGTGGAGAGGACAAAAAGGAGAAGATAGTCTCACATCAACTAGGCGTATCAACGGGCTATGGAGATGCCCATTAATAGATATCAATGTGAGTGAGTAGGGATTGCCATGCA
The DNA here is from genome assembly GCF_002162155.2 of Triticum dicoccoides. Classification (NCBI taxonomy): domain Eukaryota; kingdom Viridiplantae; phylum Streptophyta; class Magnoliopsida; order Poales; family Poaceae; genus Triticum; species Triticum dicoccoides. Next base: position 5,605,494 of record NC_041389.1, read on the forward strand.
ACGGATGCACTAGAGCTATAAATATATGAAAGCTCAACAAAAGAAACTAAGTGGGTGTGAATCCAACTCGCTTGCTCACGAAGACCTAGGGCATTTTGAGGATGCCCATCATTGGAATATACAAGCCAAGTTCTATAATGAAAAATTCCCACTAGTATATGAAAGTGACAACATATGAGACTCTCTATCATGAGGATCATGGTGCTACTTTGAAGCACAAGTGTGGAAAAAGAGATAGTAGCCTTGTCCCTTCTCTCTTTTTCTCTCATTCTTATTATTATTATTATTTTCTTTTCTCTTTTTTTTCTTTTTTTTCTTTGGCCTTTTTTTTTCTTTTTGGCCTTTCTCCTTTTTTTCTCTTTTTTTTTTCTTTTTTTTCTTTTTGTAAAGTCCGAAGTCTCATCCCGACCTGTGGGAGAATCATAGTCTCCATCATCCTTTGCTCACTAGGACAATGCTCTAATAATGAAGATCATCACACTTTTATGGATTTACAACTCAAAGCTAGAACAAGATATGACTCTATATGAATGCCTCCGGCGGTGTACCGGGATATGCAATGAATCAAGAGCGACATGTATGAAATTATGAAGGTGGCCTTGCCACAAATACAATGTCAACTAAATGATCATGCAAAGAGCAATATGACAAAAGTAATGCTTGTCATATGAACGAAAAGGTGGAACGTTGCATGGCAATATATCTCGGAATGGCTATGGAAATGCCATAATAGGTAGGTATGGTGACTGTTTTGAGGAAGGTATATGGTGGGTGTATGGTACCGGAGAAAGTTGCGTGACACAAGAGAGGCTAGAAATGGTGGAAGGGTGAGGTGTGTATAATCCATGGACTCAACATTAGTCAAAAGAACTCATATACTTGTTGCAAAAATCTAGAAGTCATCAAAAACCAAAGCACTACGCGCATGCTCCTAGGGGGATAGATTGGTAGGAAAAGACCATCACTCGTCCCCGACCGCCACTCATAAGGAAGACACTAAATAAATAAAATCGTGCTCCAACTTCATCACAAAGCGGTTCACCATACTTGCATTCTACGGGAATCACAACCCTCAACACAAGTATTTTTCATAATCACCTCAACTAGCATAACTCTAATATCACTACCTCCATATCTCAAAACAATTATCAAGCCTCAAATTGATCATAGCATCCAATTCTCTTTCTATGGTAGTTTTTATGATACCCAACTTGGATGCTCATCATTCTAGGACCAACTTTGTAACCATAGTTAATACCATGCTATTCTAAAAGACTCTCAAAATAATATAAGTGAAGCATGAGAGACTAGCAGTTTCTACAAAATATAACAACCGCCGTGCTCTAAAAGATATAAGTGATGCACTAGAGCAAATGACAAACTACTCCGAAAGATATAAGTGAAGATTAATGAGACTTCTTGAAATATTATATTGGGGTGCCTTGGGCATCCCCAATCTTGAACTTTTGTGTCTCCTTAATTCCTCTCACATCATGGTTTCTCTTTTTATCAAAAGCTTCATCCACACCAAACTCAACAAGAACTCGTGAGATAGGTTAGTATAAACCAATGCAAAAACTTATTATTTTCTACTGTAACAAATCTCTAAAATTATTATTCCACATTGCATACTAAATGCCTCTGCATATTTAATACTCCTATCTTCAAATAGAATCATTAAGCAAGCAAACATAAGCAAACAGTGCAAACATAACAGCAATCTGTCATGGAGTGTTATATAGGCAAAAGATAACACGATAAGATAACTTCAAGACGGAAACTCAATTCATCACAAGAGAGTAGAGGGGGAGAAACATCATAAGAGCCAACTATAATAGCAAAGCTCGCGATACATCAAGATCGTGCCATAGAGAGAACACGAGAGAGAGAGAGATCAACCACATAGCTACTGGTACATACCCTCAGCCCCGAGGGTGAACTACTCCCTCCTCGTCATGGAGAGCGCCGGGATGATGAAGATGGCCACCGGTGATGGATTCCCCCTCCGGCAGGGTGCCGGAACGGGCTCCCGAGAGGTTTTTGGTGGTTACAGAGGCTTGCGGCGGCGGAACTCCCGATCTATCTTGATATTCGATGGTTTTAGGGTACGTAGGGTTATATAGGCAAAAGAAGTC
>NC_041389.1:5607712-5632945 GCF_002162155.2 Triticum dicoccoides
GGGGGGGGGTACTCAAGGGGTCCACGAGACAGGAGGGCACGCCCTGTAGGGGGGCGCCCCCCTATCTCCTGGGCGCCTCGAGCATCTTCTGACTTGAACTCCAAGTCTCCAGGATGATATTCTTCCAGAAAATCACGTTTCCGAAGGTTTCCTTCCATTTGGACTCCGTTTGATATTCGTTTTCTTTGAAATACTGAAACAAGCAATCAAAACAGCAATATGGGCTGGGCCTCCAGTTAGTAGGTTAGTCCCGAAAATGATATAAATGTGTAAAATAAAGCCCATAAACATCCAAAAGGGGTATTATACTAGCATGGAACAATCAAAAATTATAGATACGTTGGAGACGTATCATGCTGCCACGGAGGCCTCACCGCCCCCTACTATTCCCACCGTTGGACATGCCCTACGGTGACGGCAGCCTCACACCGCAGCCGAACCAGTGAACCCTCGTACTCCTCTCCGCGCGGGCTTCCACTGTCGCGTCTTCCCTGGCTCCCCGTCGTCCCCTTCCTAGGCCTCGCCGTCGTCCACCGCCCTGGTGCTCTCGGCGCGGCGTGGTCAACGTGGTCAAGGAACGACTTCCATCGGACTTGAACTATACATTGAGAGGCTGACAGCTGGGTCCACGGCCGCAGCAAGGAAGTGCCTCCTTATTACGCGGAAAATAATGATTCCTCCACCTGACAGCTGGGACCCACCGGACGGGCCACTATATTTTGTGAAAAAAAGTTTCCCCCTGACTGCTGGGACCCACCAGCTACATCTTCGCACGCAAGGAAGTGCGTCCGGGCAAAGAAACAAAACGATTCACCTCCCTGACCGCTGGGACCCACCACCGACATCTTCGCACGCAAGGAAGTGTGTCCGAGCAAAAAAAAACGATTTGCCCCCCTGACTGCTGGGACCCACCAGCTACATCTTCGCACACAAGAAAGTGCGTCCGGGCAAAAAAAAACGATTCGCCCCCCTGACTGCTGGGACCCACTAGCTACATCTTCGTAGGCAAGGAAGTGCCTGACAGTCGGGACCACCTGGTCGAAGCGTACGTAGCATTGTCATTCTGGTCGCGAAAGTGTACGTACATACTGGTCGTTGTAGAGGCGCGCACGTGTCGTAGTAGAGGCGCGCACGTAGCATGTATACGTATGTACAACGGCGAGGGTGCAAGAAAGAACATACGGCCACGTACGTACATACAGGTAGGGTCTCGAACGCCTACTCGCGCATACGTATGGCCAGGGCTTATGTACATGGCTGGGTCGGAACGGAGAAACAGCATCGTCGTCGTGTTCATGGGGAGGCAACGGAATGCGTCGTGTTCATCGGGAGGCAACAAAACGCGTGGGAGCCAACCGGCTTGGACGGAACAGGCGAAGGAAATGAGGCCTGGCCTACCGCACAACGGAGGAAATGGACCTCCTACGTTCGGAATGGGGTCCTGTTGATCGGGGGGGTGGCGTACCGCAAAACGGAGGAAACGGACCTCCTACGGTCGAAACGGGGGTCCTGTTGATTGGGAGGGGTGTGGCGTACCACAAAACGGACGAAATGGACCTCCTACGGTCGAAATGGGGGTCCTGTTGATCGGGAGGGGTGTGGCGTACCGCAAAACGGATGAAACGGACTTGTGTTGGAGCGCTACGGTCGAAACGGGGGTCCTGTTCATCGGGAGGGGTGTCGCGTACCGCAAAACGGGACTCCACGGGATACTGTTCATCTCCACCGTTGACCTGCTCCAGCCTCCACAATCTACCGTCGACCTCCTCCAGCCTCCACGTGCTCCTGTTCATCCAGCCTCCACTGCGCGCTACTCCACCGGCTATTGTTCAACCAACCCTCCACCGTCTACTATTCAGCCAGCCCTCCACACCACGGGGTCCTGTTCAACCACTCCTCCACGGCCACCCCTCCACCGTCTACTGTTCATCCAGCCCTCCACACCATGGGGTACTATTCATCCAGAGGCAACGCCACCGCTCACTGTTCATCCAAACCCCCGCACAACGCTCGCTGTTCATCCCAGAGGCAGCATCGATCGGCTTCAGTTAGCAGCAGTAGCGAAGGAATCACTCCATAGGGTTCAGTTAACAGCCATCGATCGATCGCTCGGGTTCAGTAACGCGTAGCCTGCAATGCAATCGCTCAGGTTCAGTTAGAGCCCAACGCCTCGCTCGGGTTCAGTTAGAGCCAACGCCTCGCACACATGCGCGTACGTGTACGAGAGAAACACGCATCGCTCGGCCCCCGACCTCCCACCGTTACCGGCAACTCCCCGAAATTTTCCTCCCCCTCGCTTCTACCATGGTTTTTTCCGTCATGGACGGCCCAAAGAATGTCATGTAGCTGCATCTCCGGCCCGCCCAAGATGAAAAGCCCATTTTTTGTCATGATTTTTTGTCATAGAAGAAGGAGCCACCCACATCTATGGTGATACTAGGTTTTGTCACAAATATCATCATAGAAGTGTCATATGTATGAAAGGAAAAAAATTCGTTCAGCCCAAAATGTCATGGATGTGTCATTTTTTTGTAGTGAATGGGTCAAAAGATGTCAATCGAACTATTTGTTTACACTTTATGTAAGAGAACAGTGAATTGCAAGATGGTAAGTAAGAACTCTATAGCCTTGTTTTTACTACCCGTAATGAGTTGTGTTAGATGACAATGTCTGAATCTTTTTCCTTTGTAGTGGATCCTAAAGCAGCTTACTCAAGATTACCTCTCGAACTACATGACTGGTGGCTGACCATCACAAGGGGTTGGACTAGAGTCGTGCGTGCCTTCTGCATCAAGGAGAGCACAATAGGGCCATTCCGCTTCACCTTGTTCAATAACCAGTATATCTCTCGCCTCTTTCTTTACCATCTATAATAGTAACAAGTATACAACTGTGATTCATCATTCTTTATTTGGTTCTTATGTACATGTGAATCGAATAATGCATTGGTTGTTTGAACCCAATGGATATGAATAAAGCTATAGCCTACTTTCAAATTCAAATCAGGTACAATTTTAAATAGCACCAATTAAATTAGGGTGAAAGTACGCTATGCAGGTCATTACGGCGCACACGGTCTATAAAGCACAGTGTGTGCGATATACATCATAATCTTACACGGTTCACAGAGAGGAAACGTGTGTAATCATGCACACAGTTGCCGTTTGCAAACCGTATGTGATGTCAGACAATATCACAAACGATGCGGGAACACTAAATGGGTGTGATTGTCGCCCTATCAAACACAATTTAAAATTATGAACTGTTTGTGATGTGCTAGGCATCGTAAACGTAGAGCCAGTTTGGTACGTGCCTGGACTGTGCCTGGAAAAAGGTCATGCCTGGCATGTGCCTGGTTTAAGGTCAAACCACATAACTCCAACGACGATGGCAATGCGAGCACAAACGAGTAGCAAGGACGAAGCTAGCGTTTGGGATATTTGATATATCATAAACAATTTTATAGGGACAACTGTATGCATCATGGCTCCCTATCCCCGACGGTTTCTAGGTCATGTGGGAAGGACCCCCTATCACAGTTACTCACTAGGCGATGGTTTAGAACGCCATCACGGAAAGGGGTTAAAAACCGATTATATAGCACCTAGTCGTACCAGTTTTAGTTTTCTTTCTTAGAATCCTAAACCTAGCTTGCCATCTTTGTAATGTATCCCCTTTGTACCTATCATTCCTAATTTTAGTGACAAAATCTCTGAATCCGTCCCTAAGATTCCTTTGGTTCTCATACCTAAAAATATCTTCATTTTTAGATTTCTCTCCAGTGTCTATAAACAAGGGTGTATGATCAGACCCCTATCTAGCCAGGGCCAGCACCACAGTAAGTGGGTAACTTTCCTCCCAAATAGGGCAACACAAAATTCTATCTATTTTTTATTAAGTAGGATCAGGCAGGTTATTTGCCCAAGTATAATTCTTCCCATTAAGAGGAAACTCTCTAAACCCAGCCAGTTCAATAATTGCATTAAACACACAGCTCCAATGTTTATTTTTCATTGGTTTATTTTTCCAGTTTCTTTTCTAATAACAGTGAAATTTCCCCAATAAGGTAGGGTATCACATTATCATGATTAACTCTAGCAAGTTTAGCCAGAAAGCAGGCTTTCCCATCATTTTGTGCATCTCCATATATGTCAGGACCCCGACTCGATGTCACATCGATCTAGCTGGTAACACCTCATATCACTTTGCGGCCTCACGCACGGTATTCCCACGGGTGTCGTCTTACCTTTTCCCGGGACCGTTTGCGCCTTTTGGCTCACGTATATGATAGTGTCGCTAGCATCCATATGATAAAGAGCCCGGGCTGACATGACTAGTCGTAAACCCAAAGTGGCACAGACTTACAGGGACAGGCATCCATGACCCAGCTTCGAACGTGTCGGTCATCAGCAAGTGGGTCCGGGCTGTAGCACTGGGCTAGCAGGACTCCGGTAAACCGGGCTGTAGCGGGCTAACAGGACTCCGGTACTCAAAGCGTGACATTTCCCCGAAGGGACAGACACAGGAACGAAGAAGGACACATGCCGGCCAACCTAAGTGTTCCAGAGCAGTAGCAAGCTACCATGGCTCAGCGGTAACACTAGGAGACATTTCCCAGTAAGAGAGGCTACCAAAGATAAACAACTAGATAGTCAGATCCCACACATACCAAGCATTTCAATCATACACACAATATGCTCGATATGTGCAAATACAACGAAGCATCACAACATGACTCTATGACACAAGTACTTTATTTAAGGCTCAGTGAGCCATACATAACATACACAAAGGTACGGGTATCACGACCCCACATACAAGTCATACAGTCATACAAACCAGCAGCGGAAGTAACTTGTCTGAGTACAGACAACTAGTAAAATAAAAGAGGCTTGGAAAGCCTAGCTATACTACGTGGTCCTTCACAAGCTCAGGGTCACCACCTGGGTCTTTAGCCTACTCGTTGATGTCAACGTCTACATAGAACCCATCAGAAGGGGTTGCAGCGTCTTCTGTAAAAATGTAGATTATAGCAACATGAGTACAAAGGTACTCAGCAAGACTTACATCAGATCCTACATACATGCTTAGTATCAAGAAGGGTTGGTGGGGTTATTGCAGCAAGCCAGCTTTGACTCTTGGCTAAACTATCCTACGATACTCCAACTTGAAATGGTTTTGCGCACACGAGTCCACTACTCACCACTTCAATACACTACCGAGGATCCACCTCCGTCTTCCTACGGAAGAGCCATCCTCGGCACTCACACTTATCTTGAGGCTTTTAACAGTTTCCATTTACTTGTCTATGAACTGTATAGGCAACCAAGTAGTCCTTTACCGCGGACGCGGCTATTCGAATAGATCATGTTAACCCTGCAGGGGTGTACTTCTTCATACATGTTTCCACCACTTAGCGTCTGCACACGACATGTGCTCGGCAGACTTCAAGCGAAAGCCGACGTGGGTGTAGACCACGACCTACCTAAACACTTAAGCCTCTAGTCCAGGTTTATCGCCTATTCAGGTTCCATCCGCAAGGAGTCCGGCCGGGGTTTCCCATACGGCCCCGAACGATGTGAACAGGGTTCCCGAGATACCTAACGGGTATTCGGTACACCGTGCCACGTACCTACCGCATCACAGCCCACCCCTACGGTCAGCGCTGTCCACGGCCTCCAGTAGGCTACAAACACCAGAAACTACTTGCAACTCCTGGACAGAGAGCTAGGGTGAATAAGAAGTCGAGCGGGGTCATATTTCAGGGCCCAATGCATGGTAGTAGCTGTATCTTAAATCACGCATACAGATCTCAGTGCTTAAGGTCGGCTTCAATGAAACAACCCACCATGTACTCCTACATGGCCTCTCATCGATACCTTTACCAAATCGTGTTCACCACACCACTCTCATTACCGAGATAAACATTTCACTCTAGCCCATCACCCAGATGAACCAGACCTGACACGACTCTAAGCATAGCAGGCGTAGCAAGGTAGGAACAACACATACATATGGCTCAAACAACTCCTACACATGCTAGTGGGTTTCATCTAGTTACTGTGGCAATGACAGGTCATGCAGAGGAAATGGGTTCAACTACCGTAGCACACAGCAGTTTGAAACGCGTTGTCTTAATGCAGTAAAAGAGAGCAGGAGCGAGAACATGGGATTGTATCGATATGATCAAATGGTTGGTTGCTTGCCTGATGGTTCGATGCACTGATACGGTTCTTCGTTAGGGTAATCACGGTACTCCTCGGGGACAGAACCTGTCGCAAGGGCATCGATACACAATCATCACCAAACAATGTGCAACAATACGATGCATGCATGAAACATGGCAATATGAGTGTATTGGGCTAATGCAACTAAAAGCCAGAAGGGTTTGAACAGATTTGAATCAAAGATTCAAATTTCAAATTCAAATATGGCCTTTTAAAGTGCTTTTCCTTGTTCTGCTTAAAACATCAATTTAACTTGTTTGATCATGCATGAAAATAGTACAGATGGATAGATTGGATTTTTCTGATCATTTTTCATATATAATTTGTCCAATTTGGAGTTACAGAATAAAAGTTATGAATTTTTGAAGTTTAAATAATATTCTGGAATTTCCTGATTTAAATTAAATCCAGAAAATCAATTACTGCGTCAGCCTGACGTCAGTGTGACGTCAGCAGGTCAACGGAACTGGTCCAGGTCAAACCTGACAGTGGGTCCCGCATGTCAGGGTGATTATTTTAACTAAAACTTAATTAAAACTAATCCTGTTTAATTAACAGGGCTGGGCCCCACCTGTCATTGACTCAGGGGAGTCAACCAGGGCCCACCCGTGGTCAAACCCGAGTCGGCTGCACCGGCGTTTAGCCGCCGGCGAGCCCGACGCGGCGGCGGAAGTGGTTTTGGTCATTTCGGCCACCAAACGGACCGCGGAGACCACCGGAGTGGAGCTGAGGCCAACCCGCAGCTCTTGGCGGAGCCCGTTGGGGTCGGGGTGGCCGGAGTCGACGGCGGCGAGCTCGGCTGCGGCCGCCGGGGTTCGGTCGTGCATGGGAACGGTGCTGGAGCTCGAAGTCGAGCAAAGCGAGGCGCTAGGGATGCTCTACGGGGTCTTGCGAACTCGTTGGACTCGCCGGGGTGACCAAATGGTCACCGGAGCTGCGTCGACGGCGAGCTCGGCGACGGCGGAGGTTCGGCCGTGGTGGGGAGGTGGCTACGGTGAGGGAACGAGGGGAAGGAGAGGGGGAAACGGTGGCGTAGCTCACCGCGGTTGCAGTGGGCGTCGAAGCGGGCTCGGGGACGCGCTGGAGACGGCGAATTCGACGGCGACGGTGGTCGGAGCCCGAAGAGGGGAACGGCGACGTGGCGGCGATGCAGGGCTTCCGGGGAGCTGTGGAGCGGTGGGGAGGAAGAGGGAGTCGTGGCGGAGCTCCTGAGCTGGTCGGGGGAGCGAGGGGTGGTCGGAGACAGCGGCTAAGGCGAACGGCGGCGACGGTGGTGTTTGGCCGGGCGAGAGAGAGAGCGAGGGAGAGGAGGGGAGAGCCGGGGGAGAGTGAGAGAGAGCAGGGGGGAGGGCGTGGCGTCGTCCAGGGACACCGAGGCGAGGAGGGGAGGGCAGGCAGGCAGGGAGAGAGGTGGCGTGGCGCGGTGGCCGTGCGCGCGCGCCGGCCACACTCCCCTCCCTCTGTCGGGGCGAAGACGACAGAGGAGGGAGGTGGGCTGGGCCGGCTGCCGGCTGGGCCAGCCAGCTGGCTGGGCCGCACAGTGGAGGAGCCCAGGTAAGCTCCTCCTGTTATATATTTTTCTGTTTTTTAATTTCTGACATTTGTTTTGATTTAAAAAATATATTAAATCATTTATTTAACTTATGCCAATTTTTGCAGGAGCTATATATATTATTCCAGAGCTCTTTTATAATTGGCATAATATTTGGGCATATATTAATATATATAATTAATATATTTCCAATGCAAATATTTATGCATTAATTCCAAATGCCCAAAATAAATGTCCATGATCCACTAAAAATATTGGTTTGATTTTTATCTCTGTCCAATATTTTCAGAGAGCAACATGAGCATTTTTCTTGGACCCTTTTGGAGAAATTTTTATTTGGGTCATTTTCATAATGATTCTGAGGGTTTCACAGATCCCCATTTCAAGTTTCTGATGAAAGACTAAACATGATGCAACACTCTAATGCATGACTAGCTAGGGTGTGACAATATACAACAATCAAGTTCCAATGGACTTTAGCTTCCCTATCAAAAACCATGACCCTGAAAAAATATTCACCTTCTTCAGAATGTATAATCTCAAAATACACTATATTAGTCCCTATCAAAATGCCCCCTAAAAGACCTCTAGGTTGGCTCCAACACCACTCAGTTTTTTCCTCCACATAGATTATCCAGTTCATTTTGGTAAAATTCTTTTTAACCATTTCCACAATACCCATAAAGTGTAATTTTTTCTCCAAGATCATTTCCCTTACAAATCTCTTTTTAGGAACTTTTCCAATACTCCCAGCATTTCATAAAATTCCTCTCATCTTTGACAAAGCTCAATAGTAAAACCTGTTGTATATATTTTTCTTCTTTCCCCCTCTTCTTTTAAGGGCCCCAACAGTCACTGACTGCTTCACACAATTCATAATTGGTGAGCATTCTTTAATCAACTTTCTGTTGGAAAATAGTTTTCTATTTTTCTTAAATTCCCCATCTTCAAGTTCATTGTCAGATCCATCAATATCTGAACAAAGCTCCTCCAGAATAGCATCTCCAGTCTCAATATGAGCTGGTGTGCTATGATTTTTTGCATTGCCTTCTTTTTGTTTAGCTAGGTTAGTAAAAACATTTCCATTCTGGCTAATTCCATTTTATTAATTACTTCCATATTTTTATCGACTATCAATGGAGCATCCCAAATCCTCCCTAATCAGAGAAGTCATACGAAACATAGAACTAATGGAGACAAAAGGATCACAACATTTACCATAGTTGTTTCTTTCCCCAGCTCTGTTCCTTGCCAAGTCCTCTACCTTCAAAAATTCTTTTCCCTTGTGTCTTAAACTTATTCTCAGCTCTTCTTCATCCTCTTCATCAGCTGTTCCATTGGCTCTATCACCATATATAGCAGCCATTCTCCCTACAAAATTTCCAGACTCTTGACCAGTATTGTAGTTTGTGGGTTCAAGAGAAGCCCCTAACTCTGATTCACTATTTTTCCTTCAACTCTTTTTTCAATGTCCTCCATATCCAAATTTGCCAATTCCATTTCAAATTTCTCTCTTTTTGCCACATCCAGAATAATTTGCTAAATTATCCCCTGCTGTTTAGAGATTTCATGTCTAAGCATATAATTTTCCTCCATCAGCTCCCCCATTTTCTTGTCATTTTTACCCCACAAGGCAATCTGTCTAAGTATATCCTCTTCTAGAACTTGAATTTTCCTACACATAATCTCCATCTCCTTCTACATTTTGTCCCTAGCAGCTTCCCCTTCCTTGTAAATAACATTCATTTGTTCTTCCATTTTTTCAGTATTTCATCCTCTCTCTCTATCTCTTCTATTTGTGCCAAAGAAAGGTTCCCCAAGGAGATGTGTCTTTTATTATCCTCTTCAGTTTTAGCTTTCTTATATATCTCCTTAGAGTCAGTTATGTCTTCACTCTCCTTATTATCTCTCTCTTTCCTTTTCTCTTCTTTATAACATCCAAGATCCACCACCTTTTCCACCTTAGTTCCAATCTTAAACAACAACAATTCTTGAGAAGTGATTTCTACATGAGCAGGGATTTTCTCTATATCTCCGACCCCACACTTAGTGCTCACAAATTCTTGATTGATGGTTTCCATGTCGATCTCAATGACATGTCCTATGGCAGCAGCTACTTCACACATACCAAAAAATTCCTGAAGCAATCAGGCATCCCATCAAATTTAACCCAGGCAGTGTGTAGTTTTCCAATATCTTGATGGTCTATAGTCCATCCTTGCACCTTGATGATAGCCGCAGTGTTTACTGGGTTGAAGTCTTTGAATTTTTCCAACTCCACCAACTTTGCCTTGTTAGGAACTCTCATTAGATAGAAATTTTCTCCACATTCTCTAACTCTCCATTGCCAACCCCAGTTGAACATCCCACCAAAATCCTGCACAAACTTTGCTTCAGTAATTTTCCCAGATCTGATAACGACCACAGCTAGAGGATTGGTATGCTGAGCAATCATAACATCTTTGAAGCTCTGAACCAGAAGTAATCATAGACCTTTAGCGGCATACCTACATATTTTGGCACTGGCTTAGTTAACTTGGTTCAGCCAATTGCAGTCTCTAGTAGTGTGGTTATCTCTACCACAAACCAAGCAGTTTCCAGAACTGCACTCTCTAGAGGAGAGTCCTTGTTCTTTAAATTTATCACATATCTACCTGCTAAAGGAAATATGCCCTAGAGGCAACAATAAAGTTATTATTTATTTCCTTATATCATGATAAATTTTTATTATTCATGCTAGAATTGTATTAACCGGAAACATGATACATGTGTGAATACATAGACAAACTTAATGTCACTAGTATGCCTCTACTTGACTAGCTCATTAATCAAAGATGGTTATGTTTCCTAACCATAGACATGAGTTGTCATTTGATTAACGAGATCACATCATTAGGAGAATGATGTGATTGACTTGACCCATTCCGTTAGCTTAGCACTTGATCGTTTAGTATGTTGCTATTGCTTTCTTCATGAATTATACATGTTCCTACAACTATGAGATTATGCAACTCCCGTTTACCAGAGGAACACTTTGCGTGCTACCAAACATCACAACATAACTGGATGATTATAAAGGAGCTCTACAGGTGTCTCCAAAGGTATATGTTGAGTTGGCGTATTTTGAGATTAGGTTTTGTCACTCCGATTGTCGGAGAGGTCTCTCTAGGCCCTCTCAGTAATGCACATCACTATAAGCCTTGCAAGCAATTTAACTAACGAGTTTGTTACGGAATGATGTATTACATAACGAGTAAAGAGACTTGCCGGTAACGAGATTGAACTAGGTATTGAGATACCGACGGTCGAATCTCGGGCAAGTAACATACCGATGACAAAGGGAACAACGTATGTTGTTATGCGGTTTGAGCGATAAAGATCTTCGTAGAATATGTAGGAGACAATATGAGCATCCAGGTTCCGCTATTGGTTATTGAACGGAAATGTGTCTCGGTCATGTCTACATAGTTCTCGAACCCGTAGGATCCGCACGCTTAAAGTTACGATGATAGTTATATTATGAGTTTATGAGTTTTGATGTACCGAAGGTTGTTCAGAGTGCCTGATGTGATCACGGACATGATGAGGAGTCTCGAAATGGCCGAGACATGAAGATTGATATATTGGAAGCCTATATTTGGATATCGGAAGTGTTCCGGGTGAAATCGGGATTTTACCGGAGTACCGGGGGGTTACCGGAACCCCCCGGGGGCTTAATGGGCCATAGTGGGCCTGAGTGGAGAAGAGGAGAGGCAGCCAGGGCTGGGCCATGCGCCCCTCCCCCCTTGTCCGAATAGGACAAGGAGAAGGGGGAGGCGCCCCCCCTTTCCTTCCTCTCTCTCCCTCCTCTTTCCCCCCTTGTCCATGTCCAACAAGGAAAGGAGGGAGTCCTACTCCCGGTGGGAGTAGAACTCCCCATGGCGCACCTCCTCCCTGGCCGGCCGCCCCTCCCCCCTTGCTCCTTTATATACGGGGGCAGGGGGGCACCTCTAGACACAACAATTGATCTCTTGATCTCTTAGCCGTGTGCGGTGCCCCCCTCCATCATAGTCCTCCTCGATAATACTGTTGTGGTGTTTAGGCGAAGCCCTGCGACGGTAGAACATCAAGATCGTCACCACGCCGTTGTGCTGACGGAACTCTCCCTTGACACTCGGCTGGATCGGAGTTCGAGGGACGTCATCAAGCTGAAATTGTGCTAGAACTCGGAGGTGCCGTAGTTTTGGTGCTCGATCAGTCGGGCCGTGAAGACGTACGACTACATCAACCGCGTTGTTCTAATGCTTCCGCTTTCGGTCTACGAGGGTACATGGACAACACTCTCCCCTCTTGTTGCTATACATCGCCATGATCTTGCGTGTGCGTAGGAATTTTTTTGAAATTACTACATTCCCCAACAATGGCATCCGAGCCAGGTTTTATGCGTAGAGGTTATATGCACTAGTAGAACACAAGTGAGTTGTGGGCGATACAAGTCATACTTCTTATCAGCATGTCATACTTTGGTTTGGCGGTATTGTTGGATGAAGCGGCCCAGACCGACATTACGCGTATGCTTACGCGAGACTGGTTCTACCGACGTGCTTTGCACACAAGTGGCTGGCGGGTGTCAGTTTCTCCAACTTTAGTTGAACCGAGTGTGGCTACGCCCTGTCCTTGTGAAGGTTAAAACAACACTAACTTGACGAACTATCGTTGTGGTTTTGATGCGTAGGTAAGAACGGTTCTTGCTCAGCCCGTAGCAGCCACGTAAAATTTGCAACACCAAAGTAGAGGACGTCTAACTTGCTTTTGCAGGTCATGTTGTGATGTGATACGGTCAAGACGTGATGCTATATTTTATTGTATGAGATGATCATGTTTTGTAACCGAGTTATCGACAACTGGTAGGAGCCATATGGTTGTCGCTTTATTGTATGAATTGCAAGCGCCCTGTAATTGCTTTACATTATCACTAAACGGTAGCGATAGTCGTAGAAGCAATAGGTAGCGAAACGACAACGATGCTACGATGGAGATCAAGGTGTCGCGCCGGTGACGATGGTGATCACGGCGGTGCTTCGGAGATGGAGATCACAAGCACAAGATGATGATGGCCATATGATATCACTTATATTGATTGCATGTGATGTTTATTCTTTATGCATCTTATTTTTGCTTTAATTGACGATAGCATTATACGATGATATCTCACTAATTATCAAGAAGTGTTCTCCCTGAGTAAGCACCGTTGCGAAAGTTCTTCGTGCTGAGACACCACGTGATGATCAAGTGTGATAGGCTCTACATTCAAATACAACGGGTGCAAAACAGTTGCACACGCGGAATACTCAGGTTAAACTTGACGAGCCTAGCATATAAAGATATGGCCTCGGAACACGGAGTCCGAAAGGTCGAGCGTGAATCATATAGTAGATATGATCAACATAGTGATGTTCACCATTGAAAACTACTCCATCTCACTTGGTGGTCGGACATGGTTTAGTTGATTTGGATCACGTGATCACTTAGATGACCAAAGAGATGTCTGTCTAAGTGGGAGTTCTTTAGTAATATGATTAATTGAACTTAAATTTATCATGAACTTAGTACCTGATAGTATTTTGCTTGTCTATGTTTGTTGTAGATAGATGGCTCGTGTTGTTGTTCCGTTGAATTTTAATGCGTTCCTTGAGAAAGCTAAGTTGAAAGATGATGGTAGCAATTACACGGACTGGGTCCGTAACTTGAGGATTATCCTCATTGCTGGACAGAAGAATTACGTCATGGAAACAGCGCTAGGTGCCAGGCCTGCAGCAGATGCAACTGATGACGTTAAGAACGTCTGGCAGAGCAAAGCTGATGACTACTCGATAGTTCAGTGTGCCATGCTTTACAGCTTAGAACCGGGACTTCGACGACGTTTTGAACGTCATGGAGCATATGAGATGTTCCAGGAGTTGAAGTTAATATTTCAAGCAAATGCCATGATTGAGAGATATGAAGTCTCCAATAAGTTCTATAGCTGCAAGATGGAAGAGAATAGTTCAGTCAATGAACATATACTCAAAATGTCTGTGTATAATAATCACTTGATTCAACTGGGAGTTAATCTTCCTGATGATAGTGTCATTGACAGAATTCTTCAATCACCGCCACCAAGCTACAAGAGCTTCGTGATGAACTATCATATGCAAGGGATGGACAAGACTATTCCCAAGCTCTTCGCAATGCTAAAGGCTGCGGAGGTAGAAATCAACAAGGAGCATCAAGTGTTGATGGTCAATAAGACCACTAGTTTCAAGAAAAATGGTAAAGGGAAGAAGAAGGGGAACTTCAAGAAGAACAGCAAACAAGGTTCTGCTACAGAGAAGAAACCCAAATCTGGACCTAAGCCTGAGACTGAGTGCTTCTACTTCAAACATACTTGTCACTGTAAGCGGAACTGCCCCAAGTATTTGGCGGATAAGAAGGATGGCAAGGTGAACAAAGGTATATTTTATATACATGTTATTGATGTGTACCTTACTTATGCTCGAATTAGCACCTGGGTATTTGATACTGGTTCTGTTGCTAATATTTGCAACTCGAAACAAGGACTACGGATTAAGCAAAGATTGGCTAAGGACGAGGTGACAATGCGTGTGGGAAATGGTTCCAGTCAATGTGATCGCGGTCGGCACGCTACCTCTTCATCTACCTTCGGGATTAGTTTTAGACCTGAATAATTGTTATTTGGTGCCAGCGTTGAGCATGAACATTATATCTGGATCTTGTTTCATGCGAGACGGTTATTCATTTAAATCAGAGAATAATGGTTGTGCTATTTATATGAGTAATATCTTTTATGGTCATGCACCCTTGAACAGTGGTCTATTTTTATTAAATCTCGATAGTAGTGATACACATATTCATAATGTGAGACCAAAAGATGCAGAGTTGATAATGATAGTGCAACTTATTTGTGGCACTGCCGTTTGGGTCATATTGGTGTAAAGCGCATGAAGAAACTCCATACTAATGGACTTCTGGAATCACTTGATTATGAATCACTTGGTACTTGCGAACCGTGCCTCATGGGCAAGATGACTAAAACATTGTTCTCCGGAACTATGGAGCGAGCAACTGATTTGTTGGAAATCATACATACTGATGTGTGTGGTCCAATGAATATTGAGGCTCGCGGCGGGTATCGTTATTTTCTCACCTTCACAGATGATTTGAGCAGATATGGGTATATCTAGTTAATGAAACACAAGTTTGAAACATTTGAAAAGTTCAAAGAATTTCAGAGTGAAGTGGAAAATCATCGTAACAAGAAAATAAAGTTTCTACAATCTGATCGTGGAGGAGAATATTTGAGTTACGAGTTTGGTTTACATTTGAAACAATGTAGAATAGTTTCGCAACTCACGCCACCCGGAACACCACAGCGTAATGGTGTGTCCGAACGTCGTAATCGTACTTTACTAGATATGGTGCGCTCTATAATGTCTCTTACTGATTTACCGTTATCATTTTGGGGTTATGCTTTAGAGACAGCCGCATTCACGTTAAATAGGGCACCATCAAAATCCGTCGAAACGACGACTTATGAACTGTGGTTTGGCAAGAAAGCAAAGTTGTCATTTCTTAAAGTTTGGGGCTGCGATGCTTATGTGAAGAAACTTCAACCAGATAAGCTCGAACCCAAATCGGAGAAATGTCTCTTCATAGGATACCCAAAAGAGACTATTGGGTACACCTTCTATCACAGATCTGAAGGCAAGACTTTTCTTGGTAAATTCAGATCCTTTCTAGAGAAGGAGTTTCTCTCGAAAGAAGTGAGTGGGAGGAAAGTAGAACTTGATGAGGTAAATGTACCTACTCCCTTATTGAAAAATAGTTCATCATAGAAACTGGTTCCTGTGACGACTACACCAATCAGTGAGGAAACTAATGATATTGATCATGCAACTTCACATCAAGTTACTACCGAACCTCGTAGGTCAACCAGAGTAAGATCCGCACCAGAGTGGTACGGTAATCCTATTCTGGAAGTCATGTTACTTGACCATGGCGAACCTATGAACTATGAGGAAGCGATGATGAGCCCAGATTCCGCAAAATGGCTTGAGGCCATGAAATGTGAGATGGGATCCATGTATGGGAACAAAGTATGGACTTTGGTTGACTTACCCGATGATCGGCAAGCCATCGAGAATAAATGGATCTTCAAGAAGAAGACTGACGCTGATGGTATTGTAACTGTCTACAAAGCTCAACTTGTTGCGAAAGGTTTTCAACAAGTTCAAGGAGTTGACTACGATGAGACTTTCTCACCCGTAGTGATGCTTAAGTCCGTCCGAATCGTGTTAGCGATTGCCGCATTTTATGATTATGAAATGTGGCAAATGGATGTCAAAACTGCATTCCTGAATGGATTTCTGGAAGAAGAGATGTATATGATGCAACCAGAAGGTTTTGTCGATCCAAAAGGTGCTAACAAAGTGTGCAAGCTCCAGCGATCCATTTATGGACTGGTGCAAGCCTCTCGGAGTTGGAATAAACGCTTTGATAGTGTGATCAAAACATGTGGTTTTATACAGACTTTTGGAGAAGCCTGTATTTACAAGAAAGTGAGTGGGAGCTCTATAGCATCTCTGATATTATATGTAGATGACATATAGTTAATTTGAAATGCTATAGAATTTCTGGATAGCATAAAAGGATACTTGAATAAAAGTTTTTCAATGAAAGACCTCGGTGAAGCTGCTTACATATTAGGCATCAAGATCTATAGATATATATCAAGACGCTTAATTGTACTTTCACAAAGCACATACCTTGATAAAGTTTTGAAAAAGTTCAAAATGGATCAAGCAAAGAAAGGGTTCTTGCCTCTATTACAAGGTGTGAAGTTGAGTCAGACTCAATGCCCGACCACAGCAGAAGATAGAGAGAAAATGAAAGATGTTCCCTATGCTTCAGCCATAGGCTCTACCATGTATGCAATGCTGTGTACCAGACCTGATGTATGCTTAGCAATAAGTTTAGCAGGGAGGTACCAAAGTAATCCAGGAGTGGATCACTGGACAACGTTCAAGAATATCCTGAAATACCTGAAAAGGACTAAGGATATGTTTCTCGTTTATGGAGGTGACAAAGAGCTAGTCGTAAATGGTTACGTCGATGGAAGCTTTGACACTGATCTGGACGATTCTAAATCGCAAACCGGATACGTGTTTATATTGAATGGTGGAGCTGTCAGTTGGTGCAGTTCTAAACAACGCGTCATGGCGGGATCTACATGCGAAGCGGAGTACATAGCTTCTTCGGAAGGAGCAAATGAAGGAGTTTGGATGAAGGAGTTCATTTCCGATCTAGGTGTCATACCTAGTGAATCGGGACCAATGAAGATCTTCTGTGACAATACTGGTGCAATTGCCTTGGCAAAGGAATCCAGATTTCACAAGAGGACCAAGCACATCAAGAGACGCTTCAATTCCATCCGGGACCAAGTCCAGGTGGGAGACATAGAGATTTCCAAGATACATACGGATCTGAATGTTGCAGACCCATTGACTAAGCCTCTTCCACGAGCAAAACATGATCAGCACCAAGGCTCCATGGGTGTTAGAATCATTATTGTGTAATCTAGATTATTGACTCTAGTGCAAGTGGGATACTGAAGGAAATATGCCCTAGAGGCAATAATGAAGTCATTATTGATTTCATTATATCATGATAAATTTTTATTATTCATGCTAGAATTGTATTAACCGGAAACATGATACATGTGTGAATACATAGACAAACTCAATTGATCGTTTAGTATGTTGCTATTTCTTTCTTCGTGACTTATACATGTTCCTACAACTATGAGATTATTCAACTCCCGTTTACTGGAGGAACACTTTGCGTGATACCAAACGTCACAACGTAACTGGGTGATTATGAAGGAGCTGTACAGGTGTCTCCAAAGGTACATGTTCAGTTGGCGTATTTCGAGATTAGGTTTTGTTAGCCTGTTTCGAGATAAGGTTTTGTCACTCTAATTGTCGGAGAGGTATCTCTGGGCCCTCTCGGTAATGCACATCAATATAAGCCTTGCAAGCAATGTAACTAATGAGCTAGTTACGGAATGATGCATTACATAATGAGTAAAGAGACTTGCTGGTAACGAGATTGAACTAGGTATTGAGATACCGACGACTGAATCTCGGGCAAGTAACATACGATGACAAAGGGAACAACGTATGTTGTTATGCGGTTTGACCGATAAAGATCTTCGTAGAATATGTAGGAGCCAATATGAGCATCCAGGTTCCGCTATTGGTTATTGACTGGAAACGTGTCTCGGTCATGTCTACATAGTTCTCGAACCCATAGGGTCCGCACGCTTAAAGTTACGATGATAGTTATATTATGAGTTTATGAGTTTTGATGTGTCGAAGGTTGGTTGGAGTCCCAGATGTGATCACGGACATGATGAGGTGTCTCAAAATGGTTGAGACATGAAGATTGATATATTGGAAGCCTATATCTGGATATCGGAAGTGTTCCGGGTGAAATCGGGATTTTACCGGAGTACCGAGGGGTTACCGGAACCCCCCGGGGGCTTAATGGGCCATAGTGGGCTTTGTGGAGAAGAGGAGAGGCGACCAGGGCTGGGCCCTGCGCCCCTCCCCCCCTAGTCCGAATAGGACAAGGAGAAGGGGGCGGCGCCCCCTGTCGGTGTCAAAACCGGCGGATCTCGGGTAGGGGGTCCCGATCTGTGCGTCTAGGTTGATGGTAACAGGAAGCAAGGGACACAATGTTTACCCAGGTTCGGGCCCTCTCGATGGAGGTAAAACCCTACTTTTTGCTTGATTAATATTGACGATATGAGTAGTACAAGAGTAGATCTACCACGAGATCGTAGAGGCTAAACCCTAAGAGCTAGCCTATGATGGTATGATTGTAATTATGAGCGGCCTTCTAAGGACCAGCCTCTCCGGTTTATATAGACACCGAAGAGGGCTAGGGTTTACGTGGAGTCGGTTACAAGGAAGGAAACACTATATCCGGATCGCCAAGCTTGCCTTCCACGCAAAGGAGAGTCCCATCCGGACACGCGCCGAAGTCTTGAGTCGTGTATCTTCACGCTTCAATAGTCTGGACGATGTATACAGTCCGGCTGTCCGGATACCCCCTAATCCAGGACTCCCTCAGTAGCCCCTGAACTAGGCTTCAATGACGATGAGTCCGGCGCGCAGTCTTGTCTTCGGCATTGCAAGGCGGGTTCCTTCTCCGAACACTCCAAAGTAGCTATCAAACACTCAAACCGTGTCCGGATCTGCAAGATGATCTTCACATACCATTGTAGGGAACACAACGTAAATCTGATCTGCTGGCAATCTTCGAACGTCGTGCCCTTGCATCATGGCCTGGTCCAACACAAACCGGTGTTTCTTGCCCCACCTCGACTCACATTGCGAGTCGGTATTATTGGCACATCCTGTCAAAGCAGAGATCGTGTTCCCCTTATTACAGGATTTTCCATCAATATGGGCATGCGTAACCCATATTTTTGGATAAGTCTCAAGCGGTCACGCTGAGGACTCTTGATATTCACCCCCTTTATAAAGGGGTCGAGGCCTATGCCTCTTTTCCACCTCCCTCGTGCCTTCTCGCACCTCGGGTTCTAACACCCAAGACCTAAGCCCAAACACCCCAGATCCTCCAATATGTCCGAATCCAACCCTCAAGGCCGGTGGGTGGCCTCCTCGATCCAAGAGGAGGACATTGTGAGGCTTAGGGAGGTCGGATACCTGACCGTCGACATCCAGCACAGGCTTCCTGCTCCAGGGCAGGTCATCCCTACACTAGAGCCCAATGAGAGCGTCGTGTTTGTTCCTCACTTCCTCCGCGGCTTGGGCCTCACCCTCGATCCCTTTGTGAGGGGGATCATGTTCTATTTCGGGTTGGATTTTCATGATCTAGCTCCAGACGCTATCCTCCATATCTCGTCATTCATCCTTGTATGTGAGGCCTTTCTCCACGTCACTCCACACTTCAGATTATGGCTCAAGACCTTTAATGTGAAGCCGAAGATGATCGAGGGGCGACATGTGGAGTGCAGATTTGCCATAATAAGCAAGAACACCGATGCCCCATGGCCAAAGGGTTCTTTCCCAGAAGTATCCGATGTATGGCAGCGGAGGTGGTTTTTTGCCACAGGTCCCAGAGGCACAAAGTGGGTAGCTACCCCCGAGTACCGCTCGGGCCCTCTGTCACAACTAGCATCTTGGACCGACGTAGGACGGAAATCGGGGCCCGCTGGTGATGTACCAGTACTGCAGAATCGCATCCTCGAGCTTCTTGAGAGGGATATTAATCTTGTCAGCATAACACTAGTAGAAACGGGGGCAATGGTCCAGGCCGGGCCAGCCCATTAGTCCCGGTTCAATCCAGAACTGGGACCAATGGGGGCATTGGACCCGGTTCGTGAGCCACGGGGGCTGGCCGGGCCACGTGGGCCATTGGTCCCGGTTCGTCTGGACCTATTGGTCCCTGTTGGTGTGACGAACCGGGACCAATAGGCCTCGCTCTTGGCCCAACACCATTGGTCCCGGTTGGTGGCTTGAACCGGGACCAAAGGCTGCCCTTTAGTCCGGGTTCGTGCCATAAAACGGGACCAATTAGTTGCCTATATATACCCCTCGCCCGCGAGCAGAGCACTCCCACTGCTCTGTTTTTTGTGGACGGCGAGGGGAGAGCTTTGTGGTGCTCTAGCTCACCTCCTATGCACACGAGGTGTTCGATGGAATGCCCGAGCCACACTACTTAAGCTTTCTCCTCTCCAAGATCGATCTCTAAGCTCCATTTTCCTCAATATTTGTCTACGTTTAGCGGTCCGTCACGTCCCGTCCCCGTCTTCACCGCCGTCGATCGCCCACGCCTATCTCGTCGTGGGCACCACCGTGGTGAGCCTCTTGTTCTTATCTTCTTTCTGAAAGGAAAAAAAATTCTTACATGTATGTTTATATAGATACTTGTATAATTTTCTTACTTTTATTATTCATCTTATATAGTGCGATGGTTTTGGTATCCGCCCCCATCGGCCCTCGTCCTGTCTATGATTCAGATGTGGTATATATTATATTTTCATAACTATTGGTTCATTTATTGTTTATGACAATTATGCCGACCAACGTGACATAGATTTTATTTATCTAGGAGGTTGTTGAACCGGAAATTCCAACCGACTCTATTGTCGAGAGGTTAAATTTAGTTGAAGAAGAAAACAATTTGTTGAAGGAAAAAATTAGAAAAATTGAGGAGGAGGATGTGATATTGGAGTTGCATGTTGCGGATGTCGTCGATGATCGCAAGATCAAGATGGATGCAATGCGCTTGAAGATTAGAAAGATTAGAAAATATGCCATTCATACTGAGGCTTGGTATCATTATGCCGTTGGATCAGTTGTTACATTGGTTGCGATTATGATCGCATTTGTTTTCACATTGAAATGTTTTACATAGTTTCAGTGTATGGTTTAATTAATTTAGATGCTCTGCAGAGCTTTATGTTGTTAGATGAGAACTATGTATGTATTTTGGTTTTAATGTGATGATGAACTTCCATTAATTTGGTCACTTAATTATCTATTCATGATGTTCTGTAATGATTTTTGACACACTTAATTATATATAATGCACGCAGATGAACCGGCAATGGATGTACGGTTTAAGACACACCTCCGAGTACATTAAGGGCATGCATGATTTTCTCGAAGTGGCTGAGGCAAACAAGCAGAATGGTTTTATGTGTTGTCCATGTCCTATATGTGGGAATACGAAGTCTTACTCTGACCGGAAAATCCTCCACACCCACCTGCTTTACAAGGGTTTCATGCCACACTATAATGTTTGGACGAGGCACGGAGAAATAGGGGTTATGATGGAAAACGACGAAGAAGAAGAGTACGATGACAACTATGTGCCCCCTGAATACGGTGATGCTACTGAACATCAAGAGGAACCAGACGATGTGCATGATGATGCTGCAACGGGCGAAGCTGCTGAAGATCTAGAGGAACCAGATGATGTGCCCGATGATGATGATCTCCGTCGGGTCATTGTCGATGCAAGGACGCAATGCGAAAGTCAAAAGGAGAAGCTGAAGTTCGATCGCATGTTAGAGGACCACAAAAAAGAGTTGTACCCCAATTGCAAAGATGGAAACACAAAGCTCGGTACCGTACTGGAATTGCTACAGTGGAAGGTAGAGAATGCTGTGCCTGACAAAGGATTTGAGAAGCTACTGAAAATATTGAAGAAGAAGCTTCCAAAGGATAACAAATTGCCCGACAGTACATACCATCAAAGAAGGTCGTATGCCCTCTAGGATTGGAGGTGCAGAAGATACATGCATGCCCTAATGACTGCATCCTCTACCGCGGTGCGTACAAGGATCTGAATGCATGCCCGGTATGCGGTGCATTACGGTATAAGATCAGACGAGATGACCCTGGTGATGTTGACGGCGAGCTCCCCAGGAAGAGGGTTCCTGCTAAGGTGATGTGGTATGCTCCTATAATACCACGGTTGAAACGTTTGTTCAGAAACGGAGAGCATGCCAAGTTGATGCGATGGCATAGTGAGGACCGTAAGAAAGACGGGAAGTTGAGAGCACCCGCTGACGGGTCGCAGTGGAGAAAAATTGAGAGAAAGTACTGGGATCGGTTTGCAAGTGACCCAAGGAACGTATGGTTTTCTTTAAGCGCGGATGGCATTAATCCTTTCGGGGAGCAGAGCAGCAATCACAGCACCTGGCCCGTGACTCTATGTATGTATAACCTTCCACCTTGGATGTACATGAAGCGGAAGTTCATTATGATGCCAGTTCTCATCCAAGGCCCTAAGCAACCCGGCAACGACATTGATGTGTACCTAAGGCCATTAGTTGAGGAAGTTTTACAGCTGTGGAATGGAAACGGTGTACGTACGTGGGATGAGCACAAACAGGAGGAATTTAACCTAAAGGCGTTGCTGTTCGTGACCATCAACGATTGGCCCGCTCTCAGTAACCTTTCAGGACAGACAAACAAGGGATACCACGCATGCACGCACTGTTTACTTAACACCGATAGTATATACCTGGCAAGCTGCAGGAAGAATGTGTACCTGGGCCATCGTCGATTTCTTCCGACCAACCATCAATGTCGAAAGAAAGGCAAGCATTTCAAAGGCGAGGCAGATCACCGGAAGAAGCCCGCCATGCGTACTGGTGATCACGTACTTGCTATGGTCAATGATTTACACGTAATCTTTGGAAAGGTTCCCGGCGGACTAGCTGTTCCGAGTGACGCTCGGGGACACGCACCCATGTGGAAGAAGAAATCTATATTTTGGGACCTACCCTACTGGAAAGACCTAGAGGTCCGCTCTTTGACGAAGAACCTTTGCGTGAACCAGCTAGGCTTCTTGGGTGTGTATGGGAAGACAAAAGATACAGCTGAGGCACGGGAGGACCTGCAACATTTGCACGAAAAAGACGGCATGTCTCCAAAGCAGTATGAAGGTCCTGCCAGCTATGCTCTTACCAAAGAAGAGAAGGAAATATTCTTTGAATGCCTTCTTAGTATGAAGGTCCCGACTGGCCTCTCGTCGAATATAAAAGGAATAATAAATATGGCAGAGAAAAAGTTTCAGAACCTAAAGTCTCATGACTGCCACGTGATTATGATGCAACTGCTTCCGGTTGCATTGAGGGGGCTTCTATCGGAAAACGTCCGATTAGCCATTGTGAAGCTATGTGCATTCCTCAATGCAATCTCTCATAAGGTGATCGATCCAGAAATCATACCAAGGCTAAGGAGTGATGTGGTGCAATGTCTTGTCAATTTCGAGCTGGTGTTCCCACCATCCTTCTTTAATATCATGACGCACGTCCTAGTTCATCTAGTTGACGAGATTGTCATTCTGGGCCCCGTATTTCTACACAATATGTACCCCTTTGAGAGGTTCATGGCAGTCCTAAAGAAATATGTCCGTAACCACGCTAGGCCAGAAGGAAGCATCTCCATGGGCCATCAAACAGAGGATGTCATCGGGTTTTGTGTTGACCTCATTCCTGGCCTTAAGAAGATAGGTCTCCCTAAATCGCGGTATGAGGGGAGACTGACTGGAAAAGGCACGCTTGGAAGGGACTCAATAATATGCAGGGACGGATATTCTTGGTCTCAAGCACACTACACAGTTCTACAGAACTCTACCTTGGTGACCCCGTATGTCGATAAACACAAGAACAGTCTGCGCTCCAAACACCCGGAGCAGTGCGACGACTAGATTACATGTGAACACATCAGGACTTTCTGCAGTTGGTTGGAAGCACGTATCAGAGGTGACAACACTGTTTGTGATGAGCTGTACTTGTTGTCCAGGGGACCATCTTTGACTGTATTGATTTGGAAAGGATACGAGATAAATGGGAATACATTTTACACGATTGACCAAGATCAAAAGAGCACCAACCAAAACAGCGGTGTCCGCTTTGATGCAACAACCGAGAGGGGAATGGACACATATTATGGTTACATTGTGGACATATGGGAACTTGACTACGGACATGATTTTAAGGTCCCTTTGTTTAAGTGCAAATGGGTCAATCTGTCAGGAGGCGGGGTACAGGTAGACCCACAGTACGGAATGACAACAGTGGATCTGAAAAATCTTGGGTACACTGATGAACCGTTCGTCCTAGCCAATGATGTGGCACAGGTTATCTATGTGAAGGACATGTCTACCAGACCGAGAAAGAGAAAAGATAAGGAAGTGAATACATCATACGATGAGCCAAAGCGCCACATAGTTCTTTCAGGAAAAAGGGACATCGTGGGAGTGGAGGGCAAGACAGACATGTCTGAAGATTATGAAAAGTTTCATGAAATTCCTCCCTTCAAAGTCAAGGCTGACCCCAGCATCCTGATAAACGATGAAGATTATCCATGGTTACGGCACAATAAGCAAATGACACAAGCGAAGAAAAAGTGAAGACTTTCTCCCGCAACTATTATGATGATACCATGCCAACTTTGTAACTGACGAGTATGATACCAAGTCCGTTTTGTACATGCACATGCTATGTGGGTGAATTTATGATACCATGCCAACTTTCAAATTTTTCAGAGTTCATTTGAAATGCTTTAATGTCTTATGGTTCGGCCCTCGTAATAATTAAAAATAGCAACAATAAGTATTTTGTTGTAAGTAGAAACAAAATAAAATAAATAAAGCAAGAAAGAAAACAAAAAAAACAAAAAAAGTGTTTTCAAATTTGAAAACTAATGGCACTAACAGAAAGTTTATAATTTTTCTAAAACTAAAACCAAAAAGAATAGAAAAATAAAGCAAAAAACAAAATAAAATAAATAATGCAGAAAACAAAACAAAAAACAACAATAAGTATTTTGTTGTAAGTAGAAACAAAATAAAATAAATAAAGCAAGA
>NC_041389.1:5633497-5634443 GCF_002162155.2 Triticum dicoccoides
CCCGCGCCCGTTGTCGTCGCCGCCCGCGCCCTTGCCGTCGCCCGTGCCCTCGCCCGTCTCCATCGCCGCGCGCCATCCCTGCTCCAACGCGCGCCGCTCCTGCCCCGACACCGTCGCCGCGCCACTGCTCGCCCCGACGCTGCCCGCCGCGCGCTCCTCCCTCTGTGAGCACCGTGCCTCTGCGGCCCCGCCGCCGCCGTGCTATTTTTTTAGTTATACATGCTATTTTTATATGTTTTTAGATTCATATATGTATGTATGTATTTTTTAGATATATGCATTTTTTTATGTTTGTTCATATATGTATGTATGTATTTTTTACATGTTTTTTTTATGTATGTATGTATTTTTTCAATTGTAATGATGTTTTAAAGTATACATATATGCAAAAGTTAGATTTTTTGAAAAGTTTTATCTATATATGTTCCTTGATTTAGTACATTTTAGGTTAGTTTAATTTTTAGAAAATTTTTATATATCTAGCTAGGAAAGGAAGAAGAAGAAAAAGAATGAGAGGAAAAAGAAAAATAATAAGAGGAAGAAAAGGAGAAGAAGAGGGGAGGAAGAAGAGGAGAAATAAATAAGAAGAAGAAAAAAGAAGAAAATGAAGAGGAGAAGAAGAAAGGAATAGAGGAGAAAAAGAAAAAATAGAAAATTTTCTATTTTTTTTTGTTCTCCTCTATTCCTTTCTTCTTCTCCTCTTTTTTTTCTTCTTCTTTGCTTTGATCTTCTCCTGATCTATTCCTTTCTTCTTCTCATCTTTGAATTTTTTTTTAAAACAAGCAATACGAAAAGAATGAGAGGAAAAGGGAAAATAAGAAGAGGCAGAAAGGAGAAGAATAGGAGAGGAATAAGAGGAGAAATAAAAAAGAAGAGGAAAAAAGAAGAAAAAGAAGAGGAGAAGAAGAAAGGAATAGAGGAGAAGAAGAAAAAAATTTCTACTTCT